>NC_091822.1:126341607-126394107 GCF_038994185.2 Dermacentor albipictus | reverse complement strand
TTCATTCTTTAGCAGTTGAAATAGTTTGTAGCAAATGTCCAGTTTTATGTTCACTGCACTGCTGCTACTGGGCGGAATCAGGCACCTCTGTGAGGCGCCCATTGCCTTTTTTCCCTGCATCACTATGAGATTGTATATACGTACTTGCTACAAATAAATAGAAAATTCAACAAATTTTTTGAGGCACCAATGCCTCAACATTTGGGACTAAAAGACAGGTCGATGTCTGCTGACTTTAATATAAAGATAAGTTTCAGACGCATTTCCAGGCTCTTTCATTTAATGTTACAGTAATTCGCAGTACAGGGTGTTTCAACGAAGAATAAAAAAAAAAATGTTTTTAAATTGCTTGTGGCAGATAGCACAATTCTAGCCCATGAGCCGGTCTACAGAAACAGGCGGATATTACTTGCGCAAAAATATGGAAATGCATAATCGAGGAATTAGCATAACAAATCGCAGTTCCGATCGAAAGGCGAAGCACCGATTGCGATAGTAAATAAGTAGATAGCTGTACGAAGTAAGGACAGTAGTTTTATCGGCCGTATAAGCTCGTAAACATTCACTTACTAACTAAATTAACAATGATAGAATATGTAAGCGTGACTCAACGAGGACGTAGAAGGAAACAGGTACGCAGAGACAGCGCTGTCTTCATGCGTCTGCTTCTTTCTACGTTCAGTCGCGCTTACATATAATATCATGGATTCAAACCAACTAGCCAGTCAAGGTGTTTTAAGTAAATTAACCAGCCCGGTGTCACGCGTGCACAGGTAAACATGAACGCATTTGGCCCGATGACAGCGGAAACTGTCTGTGAAAACGCTGGAGTTAGGAATCGTAGCAGCAGCCGCGAGCGAATTAACCTCCATGCATCTGTCACTTCAATGCGATCGAAACGTCGAAAGCCAGCGCATACGAACGTACCGGCACTGCGCGCACTTTGAAAGCATCGCAGATCGCTTTCAAGACACACGAGCGCCGGCAGCGTCTCCCCAAGGCGCTCGTCAAAGCCGCTTACTTTGGCGGCCGCGATTCGCGCGGCCAACGCCGTAGTAGACGCCGCGGTTGTCTTCGCTCTGTACGGAGCTTGCTTGCCTGAAGGCTTGCTTGCTTGAAAACATTTATTGAAAACAAAAGAGAGGTGGAGCCCTTAAGGGGCTCCGCAATAGGTGGAGTCCCTATTCCGGGACCCCATTGGTACGAGCTTCTAGCTTAACTCTCTGAACCAAGGCCTTCGGGGCGTGAAGGTCCGAGCAACCGAGCCGCGTCGCCTCCCACTCCTCTCGGGTTGGGTTAGGGTTGAGGGGAAGAGCTGAATTTAGCTGACAAGCCCAAACTATGATGTAGGTGCCAGCCACTTCCCCACAGTATTGGCACTTGCCAGTGAAAGAACAAGCGAAATGTTTCAAGATTGCCGGGCACAATAAAGTGTTAGTGAAAAGTCGGATCAAGATTTTTTCATTAGCCTTGTCAAGCCCTTTTGCAGGAGTTGGGTAATGGCGATGCCTATCTTTATAAAAGGTCATGATATCTTTGAATGTAACAAGATAGCTGCCTTCGGATTCCAGGTACTCATGGTCTAACTGGGACGCCCGGTAGATGAGTGCTCGTGCCGCCGGGTTCGCGGCTTCATTCCGTGCTAGGAGTCCAGACGAGGCAATGGGGGGTAGGATCAGTTCTCCTGTTGGTATAGTTCTCCAACATTCGTTCCGCTAGTGGGGTGATACAACCAGCTTCATAATTTCGACAAGCCCCGCGCGAATCGGTTATGATATAGTGAGACCGGGGGCCAGAGGCAGCTGGGGCAGTAGCTACTTCTTCTGCATGTGTTGAGCCCGAGGCTTTGAAAGTGAGCCCATCCACTTGCTTTTCCTTGTGGATGACCGTTGCCGTATACCATCCCCCGCGGCATGGACCTGCCACATCCACGTAAAAGACTCCGCGTTTGTTACCATAGTGACGTTGCAAGGCGTCTGTCCTCGCCTGGCGACGACCACTGTGGTCTTCCCCATCCATCTTTATCTGGAGGTGTCGAACTCTGATGGCGCGTCTCCAGAGTTCGGGCACTCGACCCCGCTCCTGAAAGCTGCGTGAAAGCTGTGTGAAAGCTGTGTGAAAGCTGTGTGAAAGCTGTGTGAAAGCTGTGTTTCAAGTGGAGCCGGTTCAGCAAATGCCGTCCCGACTTTGCCTGAGCGAGACGTGTGTATTGGCTGGTAAGGTCGGCTTTCTTGCGCTTGCGCTCCTGAAAGGTGTTCACTACTCCGAAAGCGAGAAGTCTCGAGTTCGAAGTTGCGACAGGCTGGTCAAGGGCCCTCTTCATCACTTTGCGGTTGTACCGAGCTTCGGGCGAGGCACACATCGAGGCATCCTAGCAGTCGCCGGAGAAAGACGCCCATCTTCCCTCGCCTGAGCCCCCTGCCTAGCCAAAGCCACCTAGAAAAAAATGTAAGGCCACTGCATCACCTCCTTTCCTAGTCAATACGTCACAAGAGTCGGATGGTAGCGGTGGATGGGGGAGCGCTGCGTTTTTACAACGCGGCGCGCGTTCTAAAAACAAATTTTCTCCGTGGCTGCAATGTTTTGAGCGGCAACGCGTGGAGCCTTTTCTTGGTGGATTTGGTGGGGCTGGCTGCACCGTAAACGCGATTGCTTTTCTTCGATTGTGCGTGGTTCGTCGTACACGGAAGCGCAACGATGCCTGGCTGTTGTTGCGCACCAAACTGCAAGTCCAATTATGACGGAGGACCAAGTGTCCGAGTGCACAAGTTCCCATCTGACCGAGCCACTCGGGAAGCATGGACGAGAGCAGTTCCTCGGAAGGACTTCTCGCCAACGAAGTACACAGGGGTAAGCATTTCTTTTCTCTGTGGTTATTCTGGGTTTCCAGACGAATAGGCTTCGTCAGCATAGTGCGCAATGCATTCGTGCACGCGTGCACAATAGATGGGTATCTGCACCTGTCGACGCGCTTGTAAATTCAACATTTTCGTCGAGCTTCATGCCTGTAACGGCTTGTTTTTTTTTTATTTCAGCTCTGCGAAAAGCATTTCTTGCCATCGGATTACTTGAAGACGACATCTTACACGGACGTCAAAACAGGAAAAGTGGTCGAAGTTGCCATGAAAAACATCCGTCTGAAGAAAACTGCAGTTCAGAGCTTGTTTCCCAATTGCCCTGCCTATTGATCGCGTCCGCAAGTGTGCGTTCGAGAAGCGCCGGCTGCCAAAAGAGCGCGCTTGGAAGCCACATATTTGCAGAAAGCAATAATGCTTTCTCAGCAAACCCAAGCAGAAGAGGACGCCAAAAACCTGGTTGGTAGCTTTGCGGACTTGCTGAAGGCCTTGCCAAGCTTTCAGTGTTCGGACTTCTGGACAGTTTTGAACAAGGGCACCAAGGTTTTCTTTTTGGGCTTATGACTTCAATCTGCTCCTGCAGTCCGTACTTCGGCGATCGTGTCCACAGACCTGCGCGTTGAAGTATTTTTTGGTGAAACGGGTGCGAGGAAGTGTGGTGATGTTTTAGTTCCTGAAAAGCTGTGCGACTTGAGAGACTTGAAAAGTGTGTTACACATGATCGAACAGACACGTAAGGATATCAGCCCTGAGCGTTCTGAAAAGGCCCCTCATCTACTGACATTGGTTTCGACATTGCTAGAGGAATTAAGTGGAAAACATTTCGCATGCGAGTGGCAAGAATGACATTTGGAAGTGCTTAAATTCTTGAAGAGTCAAGTTGATCTTGTTTTGAACGATGCTGGCCGATATCCCCCCGATTTATTGGTTTTTGCTAGCATTTTGTTCACAATTTCACCTCAGGCATATAGATTCCTGAGAAGTTCGATGAAGCTTAAGATGCCGCTTTCTGATACGATCAGAAGACTGTGTTCATCGTACGATGTACGCCCTGAAACGGAGCAGCAAGAATGTAGCTTTCTTTCCTATGCAAAGCGTATTGTAAGCACATATAAGGAGCATGAAAAGACTGTAACGTTATAGATTGATGAGATTCACCTTCAATCATTTTTTGATTACAAGGCTGGATTGGTTACTGGTGCTGCGGTAAATTCATCGACTGCAGCAAAAACTGCCCACGTATTTATGATGCAGAGCCTGCTTTCTTCAAACAAGGATGTTGTACGCATCCTTCCTGTGGCACAAATCGATGCTAAGGCGCTGCACGACTTCCTTCGGAAGATTGTTCTTGATCTAGAGGCATCTGGTTTTAGAATAATCGCAGTGATCTCAGACAATACCTCCATAAACAGAAAAGCCATGTCCTACTTCGCTAAGCCGGCAAGTGTCAGCATTGTTTACCAGCATCCTGCTGACCCATCACGACCCCTGTTTTTTGTGGTGGACCCAGTTCAGATACTAAAATGTATAAGAAATAACTGGCTGAATCAAAGAAATATTGGCAAATGCATGTACTTTCCTGAACCGAAGAGTTATGAGGCTGAACCAAAGATACTTACAGCATCTTTCAAGGTATTCTGCCAGCTGCACGAAGCTGAAAAGCATTAGCTCTTGAAGCTAGCACCAACGCTCACTTTGAAGGCACTGAACCCCTCAAACATGGAACGGCAGAACGTTAAACTGGCCTTAAAGATTTTTAACTCATCTACTGTTGCTGCTCTCAGTGTTGCAACGTTCCAGCATGCAAAGGAAACCTCTCAATATGTCGACACCATTTTGACTTGGTGGAACATTGTTAACGTCAAGACGCCAAGAAAAGGACAGCGGTTGCGAGATCAATTGCAAGGTCCAATAGTTTCATCGTCATGTCCTCAACTAGAATTCTTAGAGAGAATAGTTCAATGGCTTGATCACTGGAGAAGCCTCGAACATGACAATGGCCGCCTGACACGTGAAACGCACATAGCTTTCAGCCACACTACCCATGCCTTGCACGAACTTGCCATATACTGTCTCAAAGAGCTTCATTTCGAGTTTGTTCTTTTGGGCAAATTTCAAACTGATAGCTTAGAGGATCGCTTTGGAAAGTACCGGCAATTGTCTGGTGCCAATTACCACGTGTCTATAAGGCAGATATATGAATCTGAAAACAAATTGCCTTTGCAGAAGGTTCTGGACCTGCCAGATTTGGACATTCTACTACCACCGAGCGCGAACACGTTGGAGACAAGTGTACATTCAGGAAACGGCCAGCTTCAAGTCACTGTGACCGACGCCGACATTGAGAAAAAACGTCAATGCTACCGGCACTAACCTATGTTGCCGGCTATTGTGCCCATGCAGCTCTAAAAAAGCTGACATGCGCATCTTGCAGTGAAAGCCTTGTGATGCAAGACGACGATCTAGATGACCCTGAGAATGCATTAATCACGAAGATGACAAGGGGTGGCCTGAAGTTTCCACGAGCAGTTGTAGTTAATGCTGTACTCTTTACTGAAATTATATTGGACAAGCTCAGGACACCAGAATATGCCGTACGATTTTTCAGCCTTTCTAGGCGGAAAGATACCCTTGTCGGCGTTGTGTTCGCTACCCTTCATGACTTTGAGGATGTCTATGTTTGTGATTTCGGTCATCCTGCACAGGAGGTAATGGGGCACGTTGTAAGTGCTGCAGCGAATACACTGCTGAACAACTTGTGCCGCACAGAAAACGACAAATTACGCAACGCCAAGAACGACCGAAAATTGCAGACCTTGAAGGCCTGAGATGTTTCTCATCATTTATTTTTATTCATGAAGCTCTGTTTTGTTGAACATCTACCTATATTTGTGTTGACAGAACCCTTGTAAAAAGAAACCTGTGGCGTAGCTAGGACTTAATTGCCTACATTATCAAAATTTAAACCCTGCATTTTGGCCAATTCCAATGTTACTTGAGTGCATTGTGCTACCTGTTTATGATCCATTAATTCCATTAATTGCATTAATTGCCTTTAATTGCATTAAATCCATTAATTGCATGTTTTCCTTTAGGACTGAGAGTAGGCCTCTCGTTTTTTACTTACTTTTCACCATTATCTCAATATTTTATGAAGACCAATAAGGCCTGCAAACAAGGCGGGTGGAAATAAAATAACCACAAGAAATGGTACAACAAAGACGGAAGCTTATTCTATTTGAGAATTAGTTGTGCGTGACCCTATAATGATAAAATTTTCACTATAAAATTAACCTCGATATTCATGTGTCTAGCGAGGACTGTTTTACGCAATGCAAGAGTGAGAATGATAATTGTATATGGAAGATTTAAAATATTTGTTTCTGAATGCAGTTCTTATCATTTGTGAATAAAGTATATTCTGTGTCTTCAATATGCAGTTTCACTCTTTCTTTCGTTCCGTCTAAAGTTGAGTCACTAAGCATCATGCAGTTTGCTTGTCTTAGTCCCGACCAAACATCACAAGCACAATAAGGCAGGTCGTGTTGCGATACACGCAAAAAACAAAAATGTTGCCACTCAAGTAATCTAAGGAAGGTATGAAACAATGCTGCTTTCTATGACTGCGGTGAACCAGCGGCTCCCCCTTATTTTTTGCGTGAGCTATACGTGTCTTGCTTTGGAAACGAAGCATCTAAATTTATAGGATGCTGTCACTTTAAGGACAGCACTAATTTTCTCATGCCATAATATCCGCGACGCGCATAGAGACACACTGCAAGCGCAACGAACCTAGGCGCGGAGACGCCGACGGTGTCGACTGTCCGGCTCATCCGAATAGCGTGACGTCACACCGGCGTCCGGAGGCCTTACATTTTTTTCTAGGTGGCTTTGGCTCTACCCACCAGTGCATTTGTCGTGTCCGTGGGCAAAAACAACCAATCAGCGGGAGGTGTGCGCCCCTTGCGTTGCTTGGCCGGCGCCGCCTGGCCCGCTGCCGCTTGGCCGGCAGTGCGGGGATAGAAACAAAAAAAAAAAAACAACCTGAAAGCTCGGCTGCACGCACAGCATTCGGCGCAAGTGTTTCCGTGTAAATATTACGGTTGCGTAAGTTGTAGTTGCCCGGAAGCGGCAAGTGCAGCATACGAAGTAGGGAGTGACGCAACTACACTTTGTAGGTGAAGAAAAACCCACACAACAACTGATTTGATTTGTGTTTTGATAATGCTATGGAAAGGTCATGCATAGTAAGGACCCCCGAAGAGTAGCGGGAACACAATGAGCGGTGACTGGAACAGCAACGTATGTCCACAAAGGGGTCGTACTCAGGCTAGGTAGGGCGAGCGGTTTCTGCCCAAAGCAAACCACGCACAGCTGGGACACCAGGGGAGAGGGCATCGCCGCGACGCCACGTCACCCTCGCTCTCGCCATCGGAAGCCTGTGTTATCTGCGCGTTCCTTGCTCGCGCAAGCTCTCGCCTGTGTTCTAAGTGCTCCTCGGTAAGACCAAATCATAACGCGCAAGCATCTCAATGCGCTCGCTTGCCTACGAGGAGTTGGTAACTCGATAGACTGCTCAGCGGCGTTCAAGAGGCCAATAATGCTTCCGAATTTACAATTCTAAGGAGTGTTCAAGTGTCATCGGGTTTTTTTAAAGCTGCATTTCATGAACCCGCACTTGGCATCGCACATAAACTTGGCATATTTCCCTCCTATGTTCAGAAAATTTAACCTCAGTTGTAGATTTAATTATGTCAGCGCAGCCGTCAGAGTCTTACACCGACAGTTCAACCGACTAATGACGCTATGGACCCCTTGTATACGTATTCTACAGGACAAGGCGCATTTAACCCACCCATTTTCAACCTTGCCTACATATTATCCATACCATACCCCTAATTATCCTCAGATATAACAATATGCCTTGTTTAGCTCATCGACGACACTGGAGAAAGAAACTACGAGTCTAGTATGATGCACGAAACCACATGAAAAAACGAGGGTTTAGTAATTATCTGTAACACTTGCATTTAAAACAAGAAAGTGAAAGCTTCGGAACGCACTGCGCTTTCGGTTCTCCCTGTTTTCACAGAAGTTCAAGTCCTCATCTCGTCCTGTTATTTTAGGTGCGTAGAAAACATTTCGATTAGTGGCAGTATGAAACCCTGGAACGCTTCATCCGCAACTTTCTATGAAGGCTATAAGGAACCTGCACAGAATAAACATTTATCGCTCTTCACTGAGGGCACTGTTTCGCACTTCGAATAAACTTAATATATGCGTCGTTCGCCGTCTGTCGTACCGAGCATACCTTGGAAAAACAACTTAATGCTGTGTTTAACAGATAAAAATTGGGAGAAACCGAGTATGCGGTAATTACTTACGGAGCATATAAGCAACCGACACAGTGCAAACTTTCGGTACACGTCACCAAAAGGTGCCGTGTACCGGAAATTTCTTGAAAATATGGAATATCTGCTGTTTCTGCTACTGGCGGAAAACAGGTAAAAGTGTAGCCCTTACACAAAAGCAACCTGAAAATAAAATCGACAATTTCAGAAGTAAGAATACCTGTCGAAAAAGAATTAAAGGCAGCGTTCTATTAGTATTGGAATGGCCCTCCACGTACGAACAAGGCCATTTTCACGAGAATAACTAAGATCACTCGTGATTAGAAAGTGAAATTCGGCAGTTGTACCTGCATGGGGTTTGATTAGGTTTTTGATCGTGATAAAATACTGATATGGCAACGGTATTTAGGCTACCTGTGGACGGAGAATAAATAATTCCACCATTTCATAGTCCAACTATTTCATACCTTAAGGCACACAAGTCGTTGGGCACGGCTGATTATAATACATTATCCGGACCTCCCCTGGCGCCCGCCGGTTAAATATAGCAACCAGATTAAGTTTTCAAATACGTGTATAGCGATCTCAAAAAGCTGGACATGATGCGAATAGCGTAATCTCACATTTCACATGGCGGGTACTGCCCAGCGCGAGGCCTTTTATGCAACGCGAGCGTGTAGGACGAATACCAGGCGTCTTCCGCTGCAGCGTATCCCTAGGAGGCACAGAAGAAAATCTTCGCTGCCTAAGCAGGGGATACGCAGTACACAAAATCATTACTTCGGTGGCCACTCTATTGAGAAAGAAAATTGTGCTTGAGGTGTATATTTAACTAACGTACGCTTGCAGCAAACAGATAAAATTTGGAAAGAGAAAATTTAGCTCAAGCGTGCAGTCGAAAGTGCCCGCTTTCAAAAGTAGTGGGGCAAACAGCATACTGTGCCCATCACTTTTGACAGGGATAAGGGGGAGGGCAAGTGCCCCCCCCCCCCCCGCATCTGCCCCTACCTACAGGCCAATATGTCTGTGCGATGCAACGTATTTAGATTTGTGCAATGGCGCACTGCGCGAGCTCGAGAAGGAGAAGCAGAAGAAGAAGACATCGACGACGTGTGCCACGCGCTTGCGGGTTGCGCTGAATTCCGGGCCGCTGACTGAGAACCTTCGGGGCTGCACTCCAGGAGAAACCCGGTTAGGTCACGCCACCATGGGTAAGTTGCCTGAAATAGGAATGCGACCTGAGCTGTTCCTTAGCTGACATTTGCGCGTAAAATGCCGTCATGCGCATGTAGTGTTCGGCTCAGAAACAGCCATAATGCCCTTAATGTATACCTGTGAACATCACCCGCTGTGTCCATCGACAGTGGCGAGTGACGTAAGTCCGCCGAAGCGGAATTTACGCTGGATTCACGCGACTCGAAGGATCGCTCAGTCAGTACGCAGACGAGCGCGACCTGGCCGAGGTGCGACGAATGGTGCGAGAAAGCAGTTAGCCTTCCTTGTGGGAGATGCTGATTCGGCGGCCCTGAGCCGCATCCTGCTCGTCCGCAGACCGAAGCGGCGATCCGACCTTTCTTATGAATCCTGCCGATATGTAGAAGATGCCGTCACGGATAAGAGCCACGTGATTTCGGTCCGCCTGCATTGGCATATTGCGATTCTTCAGTATCCCAGCGACCACTGTCACACTGAGGGGAAGTTTGGAAAATAGAAAAGGCGCGAAAATGAAATACGGGTACTAATGCCTCTGCTGCGGCGTTTGGGCCAGTAGTACACCAAGCCCATTGACGAATACGTCAGGTAGTAGGAATGAAGGAAAAATCGCTTATTTGAGATTCGCTACACGGAGTTGCTGGAGAGTAACGGAAGCCCACTTCGTGCATCAGCATCTTAAACGTCTGCGTTCACATATGGACACGTCGGTCGCACTGCACGAAAGGCCTGCGCTTTTAATACCATCGTCTTTCCTAAGCGAGTTGACTAGGGAATCTGATGACTGTGTCGCGTCAGTCATGATCTTCGAATCGGTCGCAATACCACGCCCATGATGTCGCATCGTTCTGCACCACTCACACCAGCGATGCACTCCTACCTCCGATGAACTCCCACCTCCGATGGTATGAAATAGGTGACCGTACAGCAACCGCGGAATCCAAGGTCGAAGCCGTTTCCACGGCAATATTTGACATCGGCGCTTTTCGTCTTTAGTTCAGGCTGCCAGCTATTGGTAAGGGGCACCTTTAGTTGACCCCACAGCAGTCGGTCTCAACACTGTGCTTCGGTAGACCCCGATGGATGGATGGGGTTGCCTCGGGGCAGGCCTCTAATTAATGCCCTTGGCCATGTTGAGACGTAACACCGCCTTTAATTTCCCCGCGCCAGTTCATCCTGGCGTCATGGGTAATGACAAAATCTGCTCGGCTCTTGTTAATTTTTCATTGCTAAAGGTGGACTGCAATATATTCGGAGCCAAATAATTAGTGAATTTTAGGCTGTAATACCAAGAAAGTCTTAAAAATCCGCGACGTAACACTGATGCTACTGCAATAGGCTTTCAGCACGCGTAATGTAATAAAGAAAGTTCGCCCTAATTTCTTTTCTAGAATTTAACCGCTTATCGGGACATTCATTAACATAGTTTCGCGAATGCTCAGTCATGCCAGAATGATTTTTAATGTTCACCCGCGGGAGTGAATATGATAAACTGACGTCATATCCTAGGCACCATACTGGAGAACCATCACGGTGAGAAGCTGCGTCCAGGATGTCGTATGCAAGCTTATACCATGAAAGGATGCTTGGTAAAATAGAAAACACGCGATAACGGATGGCGGGTCGCAAAAAAAAGAAAACATTCCTGACTTTTCACATAATTTCGCTGGGACTGATGGGTTTCGTCAATGTGTATTGAGGGAGGTCTAGTTATATGTTTACAGGTAAATGACGGCACTGCTTTCTACAGTAGCCAGAAACACAAAGCAGCAAGCTTCGTGAACATTTTCTGCTTCATAGCTTAAGTACAAAAAATTATTCTGATATCGCGGTTCATCTAGTAGTGCGGAGATGTCGGCAAAAAAAAAAAAAGAACGTTTGTCATTCATTTTCGCCACCACTTGATTTACGCCACATGAATTAAACGTACAGTTTTTAAAGAATGCGTTTCTGTTGACATTTTAGCATACTGTCCTTTGGGGTTCCTCATTATTGAAAGGTGTGGCAGCCTGAGCTTCTGGCGAGACACAGCGTACAACCTCATTGACTGTATTAGCACCCGCTTGACAGTACCAGGCTCAAAGCGTTTGCGCAGTGGTTCCATAGCACCATCTTCCTGCTGCTATGAGTGAAAAGGCTTAAATGTAAGCATGTATGAGCTTATAAGCTTGCCGTTACGCTTCACGCCAGGCTCATCACTCCATAGATTTTAAACGCTAGCTCATATTTCGCACATCGTTCAGAATAGTAAATAAAAGCTATCAGATATATTAATCCACACTACCATTTACGCTCCTAACCTAAGTAGGTGTCTTACTGAGCGCACTCCTGACTTGGCTGCATGCTTTACCTTAGTACAGCTCAAGACGAACAAAGTTGTGGTATTTTGGAACCACATACTGTCGTTGAAAACTTAAGTGTTTAGAAATTTCAACCACAGAACTGCAACGTACTTGCCCCTTCGTGCCTTTATCCGCACTCCAAAACGTAGTTCCCGAGGGACGCCGACGTCGAAAAAGTTCGTCTCCGCCGTGACGTCATAGAAATGAGGAAACGTATTTGGCATTCGCATTCACACAATGCCTCTTGGAGGACGGCGTATTTGTCACAGCACTCTTCGATCGTATCTTACAGCTGATAGCAGAAGCAAAAGACTTGCCACCGCATTCTTAGTTGGCCACCGAAAAGGGACAGCATGTTGAAGCACCCCTAACATTCCCCCCCCCCCCCCTCACTCCTCCCTAAATAATATGCACGAAATATCGATGGCGATTGTCCACGTAAGCGAACAGCTCCGTCACTCGGTCATGCGAGGGCTTACGCACGACAGTCTAAACAACCCTCCACTTTTTCCTCCCGCCTCTCTTCGTAACTCGGTGGCCCGACAGCACGCTCCCTTTCCCTTGCCGCGATTCCTCGCCTTCCCTTCCGCGGTATCAACCTCCGTCGCTCCACCGAACTACTACGAGAACGGCTGAGACAGCCAAAGAAAACTATTCACTTTACAAAAAACAGTGATGATTAGGCGGTAAATTCGAAAGAAATGCGCCGAATTACAACGAACTCTTAGGTCATGGACCAAACATATCGTAAAGTGCTGTTGAGAAGCTTACTCGACCCATGTCTTGCGTATTCGACGAGCGAAGTGCCACTGACAGAAGCCGTCCACCGTCGGTTGCACTACGGACGGACATCGGCCGAAACGTCAAAATTATTATTTTTTTGTTTTCTACGTGCGCCTACAAAATATTTCTTGCCCACTTACTCAACAACGGATCCCCAGTAGAAGTAATTCCTTTACCCCCACCCATATAGAGCGTACCCGAGCTAATTTAAGCCAGAGTGAAAAAATATGCAAATGCCACGTAGCTGGACAGAACAAAGGTAATGATCTTTGCCGTCGCTTGGAGATACTCAATTTTTTTATTCCGCCTAATTAGATAATTATTCTAAATTAACTTCCCAACTATTATAATTAGAGGACAGGTGTCAATGAAAAAATTGTAGAGTGACATGAAAAACTCCCGATATAGCTTAAAGTTCCTCAATACGTGCTACATAAAAGTGTTTTACGAGCGTGAAAAAAGCCCGCGAACTCACGCAAAGTGCCTCGAGCGGCCAGTCGCGCGGCAATCTTGCGTGCATTTGCGGACTTCTTCCACGATAGGTAAAACCCTTTTATGTAGCACGTATTGAGGAACTGAAAGCTGTATCGGAAGTTTTTCGTGTCGTTCTACAATTTTCTCACTGACACTTTTAATGTAACTATGATATTTGAGAAGTTGAATAATTAATTAAGACTAATTACCTAATTAGGTGGACCTAAAATATACTTTAAGCATCTCCAAGCGACGGAAGACATTACTTTTGTTCTGTCCAGCTACAGGGCATTTGCATATATTTAAGCTCTGGCTAAAATTAGCTAGGACACCCAGTATATGTACATCTCTACCACGTGACTGGCTTCCCACACTTCACACACATAGAGTTTATCCTACTTTGAGACTCTTAATGCTAGAGCATTAAAAGAACAACAAAAAAAGAAAGACTAGGCGCAATAAGAATGTGGCACACAAGCGGGAGCTCTGTATGTCAGTTGGCTACCTAGTAAGAAGTGCATTCCGCCGGGGCCTGATTCTGCAGCGGAGTCTGGGACGGTGGGCTCCTCCACCGCTCTGACGTCGCGCGACACGGGAACGACGGGCGCAAGCTCAACGGCGGCTACAAGCTCGACCAGTAGGCATGAGGGTCCTCCAAGACGGGACCACTCACGTGAGTATACCACGTTTTTATGGAGCCAAACAGATTCGTGCTTGTGTACTTGTGACAACCCGTGTACATTTACGTTGCCACATTGCCTTTCAACTAAGATTACTGCACTCGGTTTCCCACATCGCATGCAACGCTGTGAAAGTGAGGGAGACCTTTTTGGTGGTGGCCGCGTTCACACTAACAAATAGTTCGGCGTTTCTGCCGTCAAATACGAGAAAATGTTCCCTATTTTAGTTCAGTTATAAATAAAAGAAAGTTCAGCCTTAATAAGCAATTATCTCTGTTAGAAGTTGTTCGAGATCATTTTGTTTTTCCTTGTTATCCTTTACGGGTTTTTAGCTTGCCGGCTGTTGCGCCAGGCTCGCGAGCATTATCGTTCCGCTTGCAAGAGATAGAGATATACACCTCAATGAAGAGCGCGCTCTGAAACATTTTGATGGCCGGACTTCGTCCGTCGTTTCCACAGCGTTGCACTTTAAGAACGAAACGGGAGTACAGCAAGCGATGTCGTAAGATGCATTCTCACTCCGGATGTGGCGTCATGTGCGTGCGAAGCTGCATGAAAGTAATTAAACCACATTCTTGCCGCTAGATTTCGAGATATTTGACGCTTATTCGACATAGGTGGCCGTTGTACCGTTACAGACAGGGAAGAGCACTCATGAAGCGTGTTTCGGATACCGCGAACTGAGTTCGAAATCAAGCATGCAGCGTCAGCATGACCATCCACCACACGATGTCGCATCTTCATCTCGGTTCACGCAAAACAAAAGTAGTCTTTGCTACATCAGACATTGAGGGGATCGTGACTTGGTCAACGTATCACATGGGGGTCGCGCTTATAGCATATAACAATGACACCTAAACGAAATATAGTGCACCAGTCCGTTATATGCGCCGCCTTCAAGACCCAGTAAGTCAATGAGTTGTCTGGGGGTTTCGGACAGATGCGTCCATACAATGAAGAAAAGTATTCACGATGGAAAATTTGTTCAGTCACACAGAACGTATTCATAACGACATATGAGGTATAATAACGACATATGACATCAGACAAGTCCACTTGTCAAAACGTTAGTTCTTGCTTTCACCTTGGTCTCGTTTTGCTCATCGTCTTGAATTTCCATCTCCCGCTTTCCCCGCGTTTTCCCCAGAACGTATTCATAGCGTACTTGCCAGCAGTTGCTGGCAGGCATCTATTTTTTGCCTATACTTCGCGAGGCGCACCCGCTTTCATGGCAGCTGAAGTGGTTTGGCCAGCATGCATGCAGTGTGCAGTGCAGAGCAGGTGTGCTCGCTTTGTGGGACACGGTAGTTATTATACGTTGCATGGCGTGGCCATTTGAAGCTGTTTCCTTTGTGTCTCTGTCTTGTCCAAACCCTACAACCCCATTGCAGATGGTCAAGGCACAGCCGTGTCACTTGGAACAGCTGGCAGTCTTAAATTGTTGCCGGAAACATTGAATGAATGTTAGTGTTTGAGGGTCACAAAGCAACACCTGGGCTATAAAAGCACCAAGGGGCAATTAAAAATCACTATTAATTTCCACCCCCTAAGGTTTATCAAAGCGAATACATGTCTAAGTAAACGAGTCTTATTGTATTTTGTTGCCAATGGAATGACAGCTGACACGGACGGGAATCACACTCTGTATACACCTCGCACGTGAAAACAGAACGTACACCGTTGCCGATGAGCAACCACGGCGGCAAGCTGGCGACAGAACACAGCGAGCATTTCTGTGTTTATTTGAATATTTAAGTTTGACTCCGCTCCGCTGGTATATTGAAAGTCACATCATATAACGCCAAGCTTTATGCTCAACGAAAGCGAGTAAGGAAGGTAGGACGCTATATAACATAAAGCTATTCTAATCACTTTCGACGTCATTTGCGCCATTACTCCTCCGCGATTGATCGATAATTTTCGGGTCACGCCCTCAACGCTTGTCATCCATCCACACGACGTCATAAAGCCGTGAGAACTCCCTCTCTCAACATGACGAGCATGCACTGATTATGCATCACAACTCCACACAATGTAAAGAAAAATATTCTAATAATGTTAGTTCTCAGCTTTGTCGATGTTATACCATGGTTATTGGACCACGAAAATTTTCTGGTCGTCCCCACTTCGCCTGTCTCTCACGCGACGTCACAAAACAGCGAGAACTCACCACGTCAAAGAGATGTGTGTGCACTGCAGATGCAATAATATTCCGAAGAAAAGTGAAAATTTAAAGAAATACCCGGAGGCTACGCGTTTTTTTATTTTGCGTGGCAGTATAACCTTGACACGCCATGGTTGCTTGTGGCTATGCTGTTGGGATGCTAAGCACCAGGTCGCGAGATCGAATATTCGGTGCGAGATCGAATCGAGATCGAAATATTTCGGTGCACGTTAAAGAACCCCAGGTGGTCCAAATTGTTCTGGAGTCGCCCACTACGGCGTGCCTCATAATCAGGTCATGGTTTTGGACCGTAAAGCCCCATTATTTAATCAGCATAACCTTGCCGAGCCCTTTCGCCAAACATACGACATCGTTCTGCTAACTCAGGTTTGCTGAGGATGTGTTTTAGCGTATATGTTTTTTTCCCTATTGCACGCCTATATTCAACCTAAGCAAGGGGTGCGGACCCATCGTAGACGCCGGCACCACTTCGGTTATCATCCGGTTATCACCTTGAGTGCGCCAGCGCGGTCGCACCGAAACCCTCTCCTTTCCTGCGCGCCCCTCTCATCTCGCCAACTAGATAAGAAAAACCTGTCAAGCTTGGTTATGCTACTCGCTTTGAAAGCAAACATAACTGACTTCCAATAAACGAGGCGATTAAATGTGCTCTTTGAACAAGGTGTTTGGCCACTGCCAGATGCTTGCGTGGGTGGTTACTTACATTTGACGTCAGGAGTTATAGTAGGCAGTTATATGACGTTATGGGGCTCCTGATATCAAACTTATTCCCACACAGCCATCCTCGAAGACCACGCCTCAGCACCGAGGCATAAGCATCAGAAGCATAGTAAACATGGCAGAGAAGGACATCATGGTAAGTGGTAGATGTTGCTGTCGCGACTTCTCATTCAAGATGGACCAAGTAACTGTGCAAATGCGTATGCTGAAATACTACAAAAAGTAAAGGAAGCACAAACCTTCCATAACTATTAAGGCGAGATAGACTGTAATGACGAGGAGAAGGAGCGCAAACAAAAAACGGCATGCATTCAAGTGTCCCCCATACTTTTTGGCCAGGTCTATCTGGCGCGCGGTAGGCAAGAAAGCGAGAGTAAATTTGATTATTATGAGTCTCCGTAGTTGAAATCTCTTGGTTGGATGTTTTATTGCTTATCGGGTCTCGCCCAGCACCCGAAGGACTTGCTATGGGATAGTGCGAATGAAAATTAAGAATCTAGGATTGGAGAGCGAGCGAGTCATTCAGAGTAGTGGTAGATATAATGCAGTGTGCGTTGTGTAAACTGTACTAGGACGTCACGTTTCATCTGCGGTGAATTCCCATGAGGGTGTGTGTTTGTGAAAGACGGTCAGTCGCCACTGAGAGAGCAGATAGAGGTCATACTAAGGAATTTCACATGTCTGCTGTCTCACGTGCCATAAGCCACTGGAATGGCCTTCCTGAGGACGTCACAAACACCATATACTAACAGATTTAAAAACAGGATAACCGCCATATTTACCTAAGATCTTTGTTTTCATGTGCTGGTACTAAAACAAAATGTTTTCTAATGTTGTATTACATGTACGAAACTGTGCTCTTGTTTAGGCCTGAGCCAATTTGTGTTCCGTTTTAATAAAGCCATATTTATACAACCAAAAATTTGTAAAACAGCTTTACTTGATTTTTAAGAGTATAATGTGGAGTGTTTGCGGCAAAGAATTGTATAACTCTTTTCTTCAATCGATGTATTTGCTCTTATACTTTTGCGATTTCCATGTATATTGTCCCACTCGCACAATGATCCCATGTAAAGAAGCCTGTGAGTGATCTCAATAAATAAATATGTTTCAGGAAGCCTGGTCAAAGCGATAGACCATTCACCATATTGAGCACGCGGAAAGCAATCGAAGACAGTATAGTGACAGTAGTTGTCAGGGAAGAACTGAGAGGTCGATTTTGATAAGAGCCCTCGAGTCATGATACTTATAGGTAGGTGAAGGATACGCGGCTAGGTAGTGAGAGACGATGACGAAAAGTAATTGAGCAACTTGTCTGAGCGCCTACCAGTCTCTAGCATAACGTTTTGAGTTTGTGTCACCTTCACGAAAGAGAAGACGCTTATCGTTAAGAGTGGACCGAGAGGCGCAGGGACTACAGCGCGAGCATTATAAATCGATTAGGACGTTATTGCAGCCACACCATGTATTCCCGGCTAATTTACCGCCTTTACACAAAATTGTGAAGGATTTACTGGTTCAAGTGCACGCTAAGTCTATATCGCTAGCGCTTCATGCGTTTTCATTTTCGCGATGCGTATTTACGGCATGAACCGATGTTACACTCGGTGTAGCGTCTAACTGCATCTGTTTTCATGTGCCACCCATTCCTCATTTGGTTGCAGGCGACTTGTAAGTATTCCACGTCTTTATTGTTAAGAATAATGTATATTTTGGTCGCCAAAATATTTTAACTACGTTTGGACTTTCCAGTGCCCCCGCCCACAAATATACGCATAGCGATGAGCTCGACTATCAAGCGCATAAATCAAGACATAATTCAGTCTAATTCAAGTACAAGTAAAGGTTTGATAAGGGCTTATAACGTAACGGAAAAATAAGTGAACATTTTAAGCAAGTCTGGTATGTTTAT
Organism: Dermacentor albipictus; assembly: GCF_038994185.2. Taxonomy (NCBI): domain Eukaryota; kingdom Metazoa; phylum Arthropoda; class Arachnida; order Ixodida; family Ixodidae; genus Dermacentor; species Dermacentor albipictus. The sequence goes on along the minus strand of NC_091822.1, from coordinate 126,375,593 downwards.
TTATCTCGAGGCTATTCGATTGGGGCGCACATTCAGCCAGTGAAGACAGAACGTCTGTGAATGTGCCTATTTCATAAGCAACTACACCAATATGTCATGCTCAGGTGCACACATGAATAATTTCTCGACAGAGGGCAGAAATCAGAACTTACAATTCTTGGTCAACTTGGTCAGGAAGACTTAGTGTGCTAGAAAGTGCCTAAATTTCTTTTTAAAGGGTCCCAGAAGCGGTTTTGACAAATCATGCTGACGCGTTCGGAACAGCTACAGTAAAACATTTGTGCTACAATTGAAGTGAAGATTTCATATTGAGAGAGCTGCGCTAAATGTTGTCCTCCTTCCTAGCCATGGTTCTTCTCAGCTCGTTCACCGAATACCGTTGAACGAATAATCAAGGCTAAGCTCCGCCTTCACTGGTTCTACGTCGTGATGTGAGGTTGTGTCGTCTATTTCCACTTGTCTAGGACCCAGTGCACGGTGACTCTCCAACCTCTCCGCTAGTCTTCTGGCCTTCGTTCCCCCACGAGAGCTATCCAAGAAGCGCGTGTTGCGAGCATTTTGTAGAAGCGCCGACGGGGTACGGTATTCCGTTAACCGCAGGCGAGCGTTTGAAGTTTTGAAAGATGGGCGGTGGCGTAAACTAAAACCCCTTCATACTCCTACCGCTGTCATGAAGGGGCTTTAGCGTAAACGTGAGCGGCCTGCATGGTGCTGCTACCTGGAGAGGGAGAGCGTAACCAGCCAAACAACAGAGCTGCTATTGCTGCAGCGAAGTGCAAAACATTTTAAACATTATCAAGGACAACAGCAAAGTAGAATACACTTCACTTGGTTTGTGCCATATTAGTTTTCTGTGTGTCTAATTTGTGGTCTGTGCCACCAGATGGCTGCACCATGCAGGTAACTCACGTCTGCGCCTCTCCTCATCCCGTAAAACGTCGAGTCCGCTTGCGCTTACCCGAATAAACGTGCACGCTAAAACTCCCTATTGTGGTACTGAGCTTCCGGCATGAAGTGACGGCCGCAAACGCGTAGATGCTAGCGCCGATCGGATACCGGCAGCGAGAAGCGCTGCGGCCGCTACGCTCGCATGTTGCCTTGCAGCTGGACACGATGTCGCAGCTTGACGTGTTACCGATAGCTAGATTTGCAGCCCACAACGTAACAGGGGTGATCCATGGGGCTCGTGAAAAGGAAGCTCGAGACCAACACTGATTACGTAGGTCGCGACACAACGGAGAACTTCGTAATACAAGCAGACGACACTTGCGGTGTATCGGAAATGCTTGAGTGTAGTGATAAGTTGTCGTTGTGTATTTTCTCCCTTTTTTCTTCTTTTTTTAATAGAAATAAGTTAACCAACATTACAAATGTTGCTAACAACATTTGTTCCCCGTGAACGTGTTGGGAAAGTAATCGATGTCGTGCGTGACCTGAATAGCAATCGGATAGCTTGCCCTACTGACGTCAATTTTTAAAATATTATAATAAATTACGCGCTTTACGCGCAGCGCTTAAATTTGTCACTTATTGATCGGAAAGATCTACTCTAACGACTGAGTACGCTTGTGCAACGTCGTCATAATCGCTCCAGGGTCACTTAAAGAAGCGCTGACGGGACCTATTTGGCAGCAACGCCGCGATTTGGATAGGAATAAACATCTTTATTGAGAAACATATGGCGGGTATTCGTTGGGTGCTGCTTTTATAGTCTTACTATAATAGCCGCTAGCGCCATACACAATTACGCTATAAGCAATTCATGCTCTCTTTCGCGTTCAATATTCGATACAATAGAAGTTGCAATATTTGCATCGGCAATTTAAAGATTGGAGCCTATCGGCAACGAGTGTGAAAACATGTGATTCCTATCAACCTTTACCACGGAAATGGAAACAACTCGGCATGACTAGCTAGACACTAGTTTTGGAAAGCGTACTAGTAGTTCGTTATTATCAGGTGTTGAATATGTAGGCATATATTGGAATGCTTACAAGAAAATATGGCGCAATGTCAGGAGTAGTCAATCGCGATAGACAAAGTCGTAAATTGCGTGAGAAATGCAAATGACTCTTTAGCGATGCATGTGAGTGATGTATTATCATATTTGCACTATCAGCGCAACTTGTACAGCTCCTCGGCGCAAAACGGAGTACACTGAATAAAACCTCTCGTACAAGGCAATTTAGACAGGCCATTGCGTTTCCACAGTTACGATTTTACTCGTGCGAAGAAGGATCTTGAAACCAAAGCGCGTGCATTGAGCAAGGAGGAGGAAATTGAGTAAAAATTTTCTCGCCTCTATACACGGACATGGATAGTATACAGTCTGATGCGTGTCCACTTTAAAGGGGCACACAAAGAAAATGGACTGCTTTTGAGATAGACTTGCTAGGGTAGCCTTTTGTTAGATAACTTATGAACATGCAGAAATATAATTCTGACTCCTTTGGCGCAGAAAGCTCCCTTTTTCTTGGATAAGGTGAAAGCCAAATGAATTTTTTCTTAGCTTAGCTCCAGGGTACGCGTACCGTTGACGTTAGCCTAACGTTACAGATATCGCTGAATTCTCGCCTGGTAGGTCCACTTCCTGGCGGCAAAATTAAAGAATGGTATCTGGCATATCGAGTGTTCACGTGCTTTAGGACACATTAGTATCCTGTGGGCTTCATAATCAGATCGAGGTTCTGGCACGTAAAACCCAATAATTTACCTATGTTCTCCTACAATATTGATTTCTCGATATACAGCCAATATATGCATTCCACGACTAGGTTTTGTACACCACCGCTGGCGTGAAGCATTATGGTAATAGCAGTCCTTAGCGGTCTGAGGGTCGGCTGTGGTAAGAAGCATATGTTGTGTCTATACCAGGACAAACGCACTATTCCCGTCATCGTTACTTGAAACCCAAGTACAAGGGAAAGCGCCGAGAACTATAGTGTTACGGCGATGGCAGCGCCCGCGCATTGGGCTTGGGCAAATCTGTTTATTGAAGCGTAAAGCTTTACTACGCAAGTCGACACCGTGCTTCGCGCGAGCCGGCGTACGTCGGAATTGGCTGCGTGAGCATGTTCGGAGTCCAATTGGCTCCATGAGCGTGTGAGGAGTCGAATTGGCTCCATAAGCGTTTCGGAGTCGGCGCAGGTGGCCACTGCCGCGCGCTATGCGTCATCGTTTGACGTTCGCGGCAAGCGCGTGTTTAACGCGGAGGCCGACTATATAACCGCTTGCCAGAGAATAGGCGTGCGCATTCAGTATGGAAGGAGAAGAGAGTAATACTACCGATACAGAGAGCTGTGTTTATGGTTGAACAGAAATCGCCAGACAATGTGCCCAATAATGATGAATAAAGAAGTTTAATAATCCTGCATAACTTATGGTATATATCATTGATAAGCAATTTGCATATCTACACAAAGCATACCCATAAGTAAAACTGTAAGCATAACGGTAGGCTAAATCATAAAGCGGAACCATAAGCTAAACCGAAAGCGGATCCATAACTTATCCATAAGCATATCCATAAGTTAAACCGTAAGCATATCCATAGGCTAAATCATGAAGCATAACCATAAGCTAAACCGTAAGCATGACCATAGACTATATCATAAAGCATAACTATAAGCTAAACCATAAGCATCACCGAACCTTTTCGCTTCGATATATCCAGGCTTACCCTTAGCTAGGCCCCAGCCAATTTGTTATTAATCAAGCGCCATTACCATTAGCGGCGCCATACGAGAACGTCTAGGGAGTGCCTGGAGGGAGTGTATTTAAAACCAAGCCTCCCCTTCACACGTTGTCCCATCAACTGCGCCTCCAGATGCTAAGAAGCGAAAGGGAGACACCGTATCCCATCCGTACATTTTAATAAAGACAAGTGTTTTTTTTTTTTCTAGCACTCTCCATCTCTCTCTCTCTAAGAAGCGTTGCAACCTTCCTTTCGTTTCACTTTCTGTCTGAGGTAATGCTTCCCTCACGGCTCACAGTAAGGCCCCGATTCACACAGCCGTCAAACACCCCGACCCGTCAGTGTCACGTCACCGTCATGAGATTGCGTTTTGTGGCCAGCTTTTTCCTTTCAAAATGCTGTACCTTCGATCGCATCAGCCACCATAAACCAGCGTGACATTATTGACAAGAAAATGGTGAGGAGGCGCTCTCTCGTGACGAACAGCCGTGCCTTGCCAGTGACGGGACGGGGCGTTTGATAGCTTTATTAATCCGGGCCTATAGGGCTGACTTCGTTATTTTGCTGGAGCTGTTTCATGACGGTCCATTTAATTTTTCATTATTTTCTGTTCTATAGTCATGCACCAATTTTCCTAATAATAGAAGGTAACGCAATGTCACTGAAAAGGTGAGAAGAATAGAAAATATGATAAACCGTCACAAATTCACATGGGAAGCTATGTACTTAACTGTTCTCCTCTGTACGTGTTTAAATTCAGCTACGCTATACACGTTCAATGACACAAACTGACTAAACAGTCACTTGGTGATTTCCGCAGCCCAACAACAAGATATCGTCGTGGTCATCGATATTCCTGGTAAGCACTGCTCTGCTTTTACTTCCTCGTAGTTCACATCAGCAGATGCGCAATTCTGAAATTCATGAGCCGCACTGAACTTCGTCTTGAAGAGGGGAGAACCTCGGGCCAGTTGATCCGACATGTTTAAAGAGGAAAAGAACCGCGACTTCAGACGAAAGAGTGGGCAGGGCGAGCGGTAACTAGGAACTGAGGTTTTTTAGCATGAAACACACAGCAGCAAAATGTCGCATCTGCGCGAAGCGTCCTGTAATTGCGCAATCGTGTATGTTTATCTTTACTTACAACTCCTGAAGGAACACTTCTGGAGTACGACGTACAATGTCACTGCAAACAGTAAGAACAGCGTTATTGCAGAACGTCTGTCAGCAGATTGGTGATTAGAAAAAGATTGCAATAAAATAGTATAATCAATTTTCTGTCACAGAGCATTAGAAAGTGTGAAAATTAACTTTAATAGTATTGGAAATGGCGCTTTTAGCAAAGGGTCTAGGTACCCTGTTGCAGTGATTGACAGCGTGCGGGAAGAAATTGTGCTGATAATCTGTCAGGATTCTTGCGTCTGGTTATACTTGTAACGTCTTATAGCACAGGATGCCTTCACGAACGCGAGAGATGTATCACGAGTAAGATGATAAGATGAGTGATCATTGCAGTATGGCGCGTCATTAATTTGACGTGCCTTGCGGTGAGATAACGCAGGACGTTCTGAAACGTCAGTGGTGCAAACGCAGAACAAAATGGACGTTGGTGTTTCAAAGACAAGGTCGTATCAGCGCCAAAGATCTGAGTGGCCCTTCTTTGACCTGATTAAATTTTGGGAACGCAGGTCTCATACTGTTTACAGGGATTCTATGCGCTTCTAGAATGGCACTTATAAGAGTTTTAGACCATTTCAATTTGGACTACATTGGAACGTTGATTAGTGCACTTCTAATCCGCTTTCTAAGTGCCTCTTCTGTTAGGTACACAGTATGGTGAGATTACGACATACATGCGACGAAAACTCGAAGGTGCTAAACTAAAATACATTATGGCGAGCTGTTAGAGGAATAGATTAACTGTGAAGAAGAGTGGCTTGTAGCAGCGATACTACAATTCCATAGAATTTAGTCCGCACCAACTAGGTATCACACTACGGGCGACACACAAAAATCAACTTGTTATATCTTGCTGTAATGTAATGTGATATAATGTAATGCAGTGTAGTGTAATAGGCTAACTGTTGACGTAACCAAGTGAATAAGTAAGAGACAGACTTACCTACATAAATGTTAAAGGACATATTTTTGATGAAAGCTTCATGTTGCATTTGCAACGGAAGGAAACCAACTATTCTCCTTACCAGACCGGGGTAATGAAGATGACTTGCATGAGTAGGCTATCATCAATCAGCAAATACTATTATTAGTAGGCCAATATCAAGGTTAGCTTCACGTAGCATCTGTAATTGAAGAAAAAGACTCTTCGGTTTGCCAGACTGCTGGGGTTATTTAGAATAGCTTACATAAGCCATTGGAATCTGAACTGGCAACGTTTAACGCTTGAAAGTTATCTAGTGAGGCGAGTCTAGCACTACTATTGGAGTAATTCGCGGGAAATAAATGGGATAAATAAGGCTCAGTGAGGTTAGGACGACAAATGAAGCACATACATAGCTAAAGAGCGGGCACGTCCTGTGCTACCGGGGCTTAGTGGAGAGACGAGAACTAGGAGTCGGGTTCCTGATTAATAAGGGAATAAGTGGAAACATATAGTAATTGTATAGCATTAACGAGAGGGTGGCAGGAATAAGAGGGACAAATTGAAGGTCATACAGGTCTAGGCGCCTACATATAGTAATGATGACCAGGAAGCTTAAAGCTTCTATGAAGATGTGGAATCAGCGATGGGTAAAGTCAAAACAAAATACGCTACACTGATTGGCGACTTCAATCCCAGGGTAGGCAAGAAGGCGGCTAGCGACAAGCCAGTGGGGGAATACGGCTTAGGTTATGGGAATAGCAGAGGAGAGTAATCGGTAGAGTCTGCAGAACGGAATAATTTGCGGATAATGAATACCTTCTTCCGCAAGTGGGATAACCAAAAGTGGAAGTGGAGGGGCCAGAATGGCGAGACTAGAAATGAAATAGACTTCATACTCTGCGCTAACCCTGGCATCATACAAGATGTGGACGTGCTCGGCAAGGTGCGCTGCAGTGACCATAAGATGGTAAGAAATCGAATTAGTCTAGACTTGAGGAGGGAACGGAAGAAACTGGTACATAAGAAACCAATCAATGAGTTAGCGGTAATAAGGAAACTAGCGGAATTCCGGAGCAAGCTACAGAACAGGTATAAGGGGTTATATATATCGGCTTTAACTCAGGAGGAGGACCTTAGTGTTGAAGCAATGAACGACAACCTTATCGACATCATTAAGGAGTGTGCAATAGAATTTGGGGGTAACTTTGTTAGACAGGATATCGGTAAGCCTTCGCAAGAGACGAAACATCTGATTAAAGACACCAATGCATGAAAGCCTCTAACGCTACAGCTAGAATAAATTTGGAAGAACTTTTCAAGTTAATCAACAAGCGTAATGTATCTGACGTAAAGAAGTATAATGAGGATAGAATTGAGCATGCTCTCAGGAACGGAGGACGCCTAAAAGCAGTGAAGAAGAAACTAGGAATAGGCAAGAATAATGGATGCGTTAAGACACAAATCGGGCAATATCATTACTAATATGGATAAGATAGTTCAAATGGCTGAGGAGTTCTATAGAGATTTACACAGAACTAGTGGCAGCCACGACGATAATGGAAGAGGGAATAGTATAGAGGAATTTGACATCCCACAAGTAACGCCACAAGAAGTAAAGAAAGCCTTGGGAGCTATGGAAAGGGGAAAGGTAGCTGGGCAGGATAAGGTTACAGCAGATTTGTTGAAGGATGGTGGGCAGAATGTCCTATAAAAGCTGGCCACCCTGTATACGCAATGCCTCATGACCTCGAGCATAGAGGAATCTTGGAAGAACGTCAACATAATCTTAATCCATAAGGAAGGGGACGCCAAAGACTTGAAAAATTATAGACCGATCAGCTTACTGTCCGTTGCCTACAAAGCTTTTACTGCAGTAATCATAAATAGAATCAGGAACACCTTGGAGTTCTGTCAACAAAAGGACCAGGTAGAATTCTGTAAAGGCTAGTCAACAGTAGACACACATTCACACTGTCAATCAGGTTATAGAGAAATGTGCGGAATATAACTAAACCTTATATATAGCTTTCTTTCATTACGAGAAGGCGTCTGATTCAGTCGAATCAGGGTGTAGACGAGCCGTATGTAAAAATACTGAAATATATTTATAGCAGCTCCACAGCCACCGTAGTCCACCATAAAGAAAGTAACAAAATGCAAATAAAGAAGGGCGTCAGGCATGGAGATACGATCTCTCTAATGCTATTCACAGCGTGTTTACCGGAGGTATTCAGAGATCTGGATTGGGGAGAATTGGGGATAATTGTTAATGGAGAATATTTTAGTAAGTTGCGATTTGCTGATGATATTGCCTTGCTTAGTAACTCAGGGGACCATTTGGAATGCATGCTCATTGACCTGGACAGACAAAGCTGAAGGGTGGGTCTGAAAATTAATCTACAGGAAACTAAAATAATGTTTAACAGTCTGGGAAGAGAACAGCAGCTTAGGATAAGTAGCGAATCACTGGAAATGGTAAGGGTTATTCATTTACCAGTTCCTTCTACTTAGGGCAGGTAGTGACCGTAGATCCGGATCATGAAGCTACAATAATCAGAAGAATAAGAATGGGCTGTGCTGCGTTTGGCAGGCATCTCAGATCATGAGCAGGCCATTTGCCATTTTCCCTGAAAGGAAAAGTGTACAACAGCTGTGTCTTACCATTACTCACCTACGGGGCCGAAACCTGGAGGCTTGCGAAAATGCTTCTACTTGGATTGAGGACGACGCAACGAGCTATGGAAATAATAGTGATGGGTGTAACGTTAAGGGATAAGAAGAGAGCGGATTGGGTAAAGGGAACAAAGGCGAATTAGTGACATCTTAGTTGAAATCAAGAAAAAGGAATGGGTATGGGCAGGGCATGCAATGAGGAGGGAAGATAAACGGTGGTCATTAAGGGTTATGGACTGGATTCCAAGGGAAGCGAGGCGTAGCAGGGGACGGCAGGAAGTTAGGTGGAGGGATGAGGTTGAGAAGTTTGCAGGGACAACATGGCCACAATTAGCCCATGACCGGGATAGTTGGCAAAGTATGGGAGAGGCCTTTGCCCTGCAGTGAGCGTAGCCAGGCTGACGATGACATTAGCATGCTATGCGCTGGGGTCTTCTAGACACGTAAGTACGGCGTTTAGTTGTTTACAAGCATTGACTTCCAGAAAGAGTGGCATCAGTCGCTGTTGAAGAATTGCCAAACTTCAGCCTTTCGTCTGTGCGACTAACTTTCATTGGTACCACATTGGCGCTTCATCTAAATGCACTTTTATATGCATTAACCTGCTAGAGAGAACCTTGTCATGTTCAGCTTCTCGCGTTGTAACGTGGCTCCTATACCGACGGGTCCTGGACAACGCGTCTCGGAAGCAATTGCTGCAGATGCCTGTTGAGGACGATAGGACCTTGAAACAATGGGTTTTAACAACCTTGCGTGAAGTTGAAAAAATGAAACGCGGATAGTGGCGTCAGGAATGCGTTAGTAAAATGTGTTTGTTATTATGAATGTTTCTATTTTGTCGGAGGCGATGTACTTCTGGCTGCGGGGAGGCTGTGTACTTTATCCAGTAGCCGTGCCACAACGACCAATACGTTTTGAAATAGAAAAGTCGAGAACATGACAGAACGACTGCCTAGTGGGTACAAAACATTATGAGCGACGCGGGAATATGGTTGTGAAAGATAAAAAAATATCAGTAATCAAACGCATGAAAACTACGACTGACACTGTTAACAGAAACAGTGGTAATTTATCACCAGTAAACGCCAGGCGGCTCGGTGACATTATACGAAGTACTTAAGCCACTGTTTCGTCGGTTTTTAATTTTCGTCTGAACGACGCTCCTAGGTGGTAGCTGAAACGTTATACTTACAAAATCTTCAGCGATCAGTGCTTGTCTTCATTTTTCATCCCTCTATCGAGAGTAACCGATGAATTCAAAGGCTTTTACCCAGTCAGAATCACGTGTAGTTGCCAATGACCGTGCAATGACGTCCCAAGCCGTGGAAGCTCGGCAGCGAACATACCATGCAGAGCGAAGAGAACGCCCTTTCCGGACCGACTTGAGATGTTTGCGTATTGTGGCGAACGCAATTGTAAACTTAAAGAATGTTACAAACGCAGGCAAATCCAAGTCGTGGTTGGGCTCCTGTTTGTCTTCCTGATTTTTCTACTGGTTGCTCTGTGCTACGTGCTGTTCATTTTTCTCACAGGTAAGCAAACTGATGACCTTTAGAATACTCAACTACAAGACACGCTAGGAAGTGTGTCCTTTCACTGTTTTAAGTAACGGCTACTATACTAAAGATAGTTGATTGTACGAACTGGTGGCATTGAAGCTGTAGACGGTTTCATTATCTTTGGCAACACTCTGAGTCGTGCACCATATGTATTGATGACAGTGATAACAAATAAATCACTATTTATTTTGTGTGCCGCGGTGAAGCTAGAGGTCTCAATACTGGCGCACAGACAAAGAAAGTAGAAACGTAAAACGATTACGAGCAGTGTTACAAGATAAACAATAGTACATGAAACAAAGGCGATAAAAATAATCAGATACGTAAGAAGTAACAATTAAGGAATAGCGCAAAATTACATGCAACGTACATTACACGCCTACACGGGAGGAAGAGACTATTAGAGGAAAAGACAGAAGTGCAGCTAGAAAGAAGGCTGAGGAGTAACTGTGAAGCTCGGCAGACAAGGAAGAGAAACGATTTGAAAGATACAAGCATGGAGAAAATGACAATATCCACTTTACACTCTTTGGAAATGCGAGTTTTAGCTGAAAGATGCGGGAACGTGGAAGGGTTCATGTTCCCTGACAGTCTTCTGCGGTACTCGCCGTGAAACACAAGCTGCTAGATCCGTACAAGCAGTAATTCCATGCATGAGTTTGTTTAAAAACGACGTTGGTGCGACTACAGCAGGAGGTAAGTCGTGGAACCACAGGAGGATTATTCCGACTTGATAAGATTTTTCGTGCGCGAGGTCAGAAAACTACATTTATAGATATGCTGGTTCAGTTTTTGTAAGCATGTTCGATTAATATGCTATTTGAATATTCTTTCGTTATTTTTTTCATGTATATACTATTAGTCTCACTTAGGACTGTTACAGGTTGGGTTTATATACAAGCAAATACAAATTACAATCAATAGCAAAATGAGATTCTAGCTCAAAATTAATTGCAGCTCTAATCAAGGAAATTGACTCATACTCTGTACTTTTGTCGCAGCAACAATGGGAGAAAACATGTACAGAAGCGGTTAGTCGTATGACAAGAGGCAGTAAACGGAGCCGTCTCAGAAATCTTCTTAATAAAAGCAATCCAAAGGGATGGCTAGACTACCTTTAGACAGGATTATAAAATTCCTAACTAGGCATGGTATGATGGACAGCAACATCACTCAAAGCATGCTGTACACCTACCTTCCTTCGAAGGACCGTAGAGTCATGCAGGGAGGCAGAGAAGGTCTTATGTGCGGAATAGACCGGGATGAGTGCCCCACTTCTTCATGAAGCCGTCTCCGTGTCAGAGGTTAGACACGTCCTCTTTAACCTCAATAGGAAGTCTGCTCTAGGAACCGATGACATCACAAACAAACTTCTTAAGATCTTGGATGAGGAGGCAATAGATATTTTAACGAATGAGCTCAGCCGAACCTGGGAGTCGGGTCAAGTCCCTGATGAATGGAGGGCGGCCAAGATAGTTTTCATCCTCAAGCCGGGAAGGCCTACCAGTATGGAAAACCTCTGACCCATCTAGCTCACTTCATGCCTTTGCAAAGTCATGGAGCATGCAGTTCATAATCGAATATCAAGTCACATCGAGCGACATTGCTCTTTCTTCACAACTTGTTTGAATTTCAACCCTCCCTTTCAGCACAGGATGCGATGCCCCTATTGAAGAAATCGACCTTTTATAACTAACCGCACTATAGACGTGATGAGTGTTCTGGCCCTATACTTGGCTAATGCCTTTGACAGGGTCAGTCACCAACATATCCTAGGTGACATATCCAAGCTCTATCTTGGCAGCAGGTTTTTAAACTTTAATAAATCCGTCCTAGCTGAACACACGGCGTTTATCAGAGTTTTGACGGTTATCGAGGGGCCTTTCTCTCTAGGTTGTCTCGTCACACCCCAGGAATCGGTGCTGTCACAGCTGCTCTTTTATATCGCTATCGACAGGCTCTTCGAGAGGTTGGCTTGCATCCCAGATGTCGGGCATGTAATCTGTGCGGACGATATCACCGTCTGGGTCCCCGGACTGTCGCTAGCCAAATAAGAGGAAAGCTTACAAGAAGCTGTTATCATAGAGGATTTCCTCGCTAGCACGGAGTTGACACTCTTTCTCACAGTCAGAGCTACTGCTGTACAGGAAAGTGAGACAAGGAGGCAAAACTAAAGGATTAGCGCGACCGGACTCGGTTCCTATTCAGATACTAACTAAAGTGGGCACCTGCATACCCAGAACTGCTACTATGTTTATTTTTTTGCGTACAGCCAGAGACTCGAGCTTTCTGTATTTCTGCTCTCCTACGGAAGAAAAAGAAATTGTATTTCCTGTTTCTGTACCCAGCTGCACCTGCACCTGCACCAGCGATGCACGTTTCGCCGATGGTCACGGAGGAGACAACTACATACGATACTAGTGAGGTTACCTCAGACTTTGCCACGCCTCCTTCTGGTCCCGTTCCTCCTCCGCCTCTCCCACTTCCACTGCCTGCTCCGCGTCCCCGGCCTCCTCCCCCGCCTCCTCCTCCTCCTCTGCCTCCTCCACCTCAACCGCCTCCTCCGCGTCGCCCTTCTCCACCTCCACCTCCTCCCCCACCTCCTCCACCTCCCCTTCCTACTCAACCTCCACCGCCTCCTCCGCGTCCCCAGGCTAGTCCCCGGCCTCGTTCACCGCGTCCTCCTCCACCTACTCCCTCACCTCGTCCGCCACCTTCACCCTACGCCAACTCCACCCCCACCTCTACTCCACCTCCTCCGCCTCCTACGCGTCCCCAGCCTCGTCAACCTCGTCCTCCTTCACCTTCTTCCCTACCTCCCCCGACTCCTTCACCCTACGCCAACTCCGCCTCCACCTCAACTCCACCTCCACCGCCTCCTCCACCTCCCGCGTCTCGCCCACCTCCCGCACCTCCTTCTCCCCCGCCTCCAGCTCCCTCAACTCCACCTCCTCGCTCACCTCCACCGCCACCTCCACTCCCCCCTCCTCCTTCGGCTACGCCACCTCCTGTGACTACTCCGAGTTCCCCGCCTACCTCTGTTGAACGTGAGTGGATTTATGAGTATTTGCCTAGATGTAGGAACGCGTTGAAGCCGAGATATAATCACCTCACAGTAAACCAGAACTGGTCCTGTGATCGACGAATTGGGTCCTAATGTCTAAATCCAAGACCGACATGCGGTAAATATCAAAGTCAAAGGCAGGCACAATTTTGTAAGAGAAACCGAGAACGTTGAGAATATATTGCTTTAACATGAGAAAGAGATTGTCATAGGTTTTTTCGCAGGGCCTGTAATGTCTGCTGCAAGAATGGACATAGAAAGCTTTCTTCCGTCTGCACAACAATAGTTGTCATTCCAGCGGCTTCATTTTCCAGCTTCTCTATCAGAATTATACTTTATTACTTGTTTAAATTATAATTCCAAGCTAAGCTTTCTGCGCTCATACGTGTGCAGCTACATTGCACATTTTTTCAAAGGATTTGCTTTTAGGCAGCCATTACTCAATATGCCACTTGTGGCTCACAGGTCTTGGAGAATGAGTACACTGTACTTTCTTGTGCCCGCACATGCACACATTTGTATGCACAAGAAATATCTCTTCTTGCTGTGCGGGCGTTGGGCCCATTGCATCTATCAAACAGCGTCTAAATTATTATTTGCTATAGAAAACACTGCGAAAACCCGTGATATACTTGACAGTCAGCCCCACTTCACCTGGCTGTCATGCGACGTCACGAAGACCGCAATGGCTCCCCTTCTGACTTGACGTATACACACTGATATGGCATGAATAGACCGAACAAAAGAAATATAATTTCTGATTCGTTGCCCTTTCGCCATTAGCTTCCTGCTCGTGCTCAAAAGCTTTAGGGCGGCGCCCTCTTCGCCTGTCTGTCACGCGTCGTCATAAAATCTCGAATCCTCAACACGTCAAATTGACGTGCACATCTTAAAAAGATGCATCAATATGCCGAAATACACTGATTCTTATTTCTGGATAGCCGGAAACTGTCCCGTTCCGTAAGCAATAGAAGATGGCTGCCTGCCAATCGCTCAAGCTCCGGCTGCTCGCACCTGCCGCTGAGTGGGCTTATTTGCGTAATAAAACATTTTGCGTGGCAGTATAACGTTATCGAGCCTTTCGGCACGTGTAGGACATGGTTGTGCTAACTCTTATTTGCTGAGAATCGGTTTTAGTGACATTATGATCCTTCTATTGCACGCCACCATGATTTTCGCCCAGCCACCGCAAGCTAAGGAAGGGGAAGCGGGCCAATCGCAGACGCCGGCACCATCCGCCTTGTCTGATTATCTAATTTCACTGCGCTCGCTCGGTTCCATCAAGGCCCTTTCCATTTGAGCGGAATTCTCGCCTCTTCTCAGTGAATGGTATAAGAAAAACCGCCTCATGTACGCAATGTTATGCGTTTTGAAAGCAAACAAAAGTGACCTCCTATAAACGAGGAGAGCGTTTGAGTGGGCGGTTCAGACCACGCTCCGCGCAACTGCCTGATGCTTGCGTCGGCGGCTACCTAAACTGGGCGTCCGGAAGCACCCTTGACGGCATGACGGCCACGATGACGCATAATTGCTATTGCAGTAAAAGATATGCGCAAGTTGAAGGAAGCACCCCTTATTGATTGCGATGAATAAGGAGATTCTCTCTACGACGTTCCTTCGAAGCTTTCCCACTTGATATCCTGTGGACTACGTTTCAGAATCTGAATCAGAATCGGTTTTATTTTCCTCAAGGAAAGAAAAAATGGACCCCAGACAAAAAGCGGCTCATTGAGCAGCTTGACGAGGCCTGAGGCCCTACAGGCAGTGGCAACAGCGGCAAAACAGCAGTGTTGTGTGCAGTTATGTTTAAGGTACTCATTGTAGAAGCAGGAGTGAACCCGTCACCTTTTTTTCGAGTTAGACATAAAGGGTGCTCTCACGTAAAACTATTGCAATCTTTTTTATTTCAATCTTCTGACGTCACAGTTACTGAACCACCGACGCAAGCATTAGGCGGTAACTGGCTGCGTTGTTTAAAAAGCCTAATCAAATGCTCTCCTCGTTTATAGGAGGCCACTTTTTTTTCAAAGCGAACAGCATTGCCTATATTGAGCAGATTTTCTTACAGAATTCACTGAAAAGAGGCGAGGTGCACGCTCAAGGGGAGAAGGGCTCGATAGGGCCGAGTCAGCCCAGTGAAAGTAGGTGATGGGATGAAGAGGGTGGTGTGATGATGCCGGCGCGTGCGATTGGTCCACTTCCCCATACTTAGCTTGCGCTGGCTGGTCGAAAATCGCGTAGGCGTGCAACGGAACGTCAAAAATGCCGCCAGAACGAATGTTCAGCAAACAAGTGTTCGCAAAGTGATGTCGTATGTGTGCCGAAAGGGCTCGATAACGTTATGCCTCCACGGAAAAATGTTTATTATATGCAAATAAATCCATGCTCCCCGGCCACTCCGAGTAACTAGTGCCGCAGCAATCGGCAGGCAGCCATCTGCTATTCCTTTCAGAACGGTACAATCTGCGGCTATTTCGAAAAAAAATGTTTTGTTCGGCATATTATAGCGTCTTTAACGCGTACACGTCACGTTAACGCCGGGAGTTTTCGCGCTTTTGCGACGTCGCAAGGCAGACAGGCGAAGTGGGCGCAGCCCAAAAATGTTTGATCAATGACGGAGTATTACGGCGAAATATCTGTTGAATCACAAATAATTACTTTTCTTTTGTTCGGTCTAATCATGTATAATCAGTGTGCACACATCCTAACACATGAGACGTTCTCGCGGTTTTCGTGACGTCGCGTGAGAGACAGGCGAAGTGAGGGTGGCCCGAAAATTTTTGACCAATCTTGGACTGATCTGAGAATTGCAATAGAAAAGTGTGGAATAGCTTTACGTTATAGCGCCACATTCTTTTATCCTAGAGTGAGCGGCGTGTTGGAAGTCACGCCAGGTTTGCGCTCTACAGGTGCAGCGAACAAGTTTCTACAAAATAAAGTTTTACTCTTGGGTTTTATCCGTGCCTAAACCACGATCGGATTATGAGACACGACGTAATGGGGGATGCCGAATCATTTTCAACCTATTGATGTTTTTTAATGCGCACCCAATACACGGTACACGAGCGATTCTTATTTCCTTCCGTCCTCATCGGAATGTGGCTCCGCGGCTGGGATTGTACCCGCGAACTGGAGCGGAGCAACAGAAGGACATCGCCACGGGGTTGTCGCGGCTGGTTTAACAAGTAACTTGGGCATGTAGTAACCCGTATAGCTTAGTGTTTAAGGAGGCCTAGAATAACACAGAATGAGACTGCCGATATTTCGGTCCCTCGAATATGGGGCAGAGCTGAGTCACTCATGCCGATGCTTACTGGCACTGTGAACGTAGAGAGATGCGCGTATATGAGACTATGGAGAAATTATCTTTTTTTTCAGCGTGGCTTTCTACAGAACAACTGAAAAGTTTGGAGTTGGTTGATAATGCTCAGCATCCGCTCGGCTGACCTATTTGCTCTTTTGTGCAATACAAAATTAATATTGCTGGTGTGTTCGAGAGAAAGGTGCCGAAAATAGCGTAACAAATATTGTTTTCATTCTCTTCCACAAGCAACGTAAATTCGAAAACGCGATTTGTTTATTGGCGGAAAATCCGCGTGTGCAGCATGATGGCTTATCCACACGGTTTCTTAAGTGAATCGGGTTCAATGCTGTAGTATAATGTGGCTATAGAATAAAGACATATATCGGTGAGTTATAAAACACGCTGAGCGCTTCATCCCCGATGGCTTTTTCTGGCGTCCGCCATCGCAAGTCGTTGTCCTATAGTAAACTGGCACCAATAGATGCTTTGAAGCTACCTCCCGACCACGTACCAGCATTTTATGACACTATTGCCAGAATTTTAAACATACTTGGCTTGATGTAGTGTATTTACCCTCGAAATTCGGTGGGATGCATGTAGTGGCTAGCGTAGCAATCGCGGAGCTTCGCACCCTGGAGACAGTTCAACGCCTTCGTTTCACAGGTGCGTGTATTGTTGCACACGCGCAGCTTCGCTATGGCATCACGAAGTCTGATAGTGCGTGATAAAAAAAAAAGAAAATGTATGCATGTAAGTGGATTTGCAGCTGCTTTCGATAAAACGAGCAAGGCACGAGTTAAAAGTCGTGCGCCAACATTTTTATCTCCCTCCTTTCAATGCCACGTTCTTTGTTTAGTTGGATACACTTGCACAACCTTGCACAGCGTAATAATTTTGCACACAGCCTGTTTGCAACACTTGAAGACGATATGATGAATTTTCAAACGTTTTTTGTATAACAGCTAAAAAAATACATTAATCTTATTGCCATATCATTTTCTAAAGTGTTTGAAGGCCTATAGATGTAGATGGTCACGGAGGTCACCGTGTCAGTGATTATCGCACCTACTTTCGTGCCGTCAAAAAATGTATTTGATGCCGGAGCATTTGACATTCGAGACCGCAACGTTTACTGCGGAGAACAATGACTGATTGTCGCTTTCACTCGTGAAAATTCCCGAACGAATAACACGGCTCTGTACCTCTCAGTACAAGAGACCCTTTTCGCTTAACTGCAGCGCACGCCATGGGCATGAGGCCGCTGTTTTGCACGTTCGGCGTCCACAAGCAGGACTACACGAAGATCGACGTGGGCCCCTGCGACTATGCCTTCATCCCTTTCTACGCGCGTGGCCGTGACACGTTCATTGACGACAGTGACCCGGTCACCACGAGTTTGATCAACAGGGCGGCCACGTCGGCGAAGACGTCCTTCGTCATCAGCGTCCCCAGCGCGCAAGTCCTTTGCCTCCTTCCATTTCACTGTATTCCGTGAACACGTCACAGCCTAGGCAGTGGTAGAAGGGCATAGTTCAAGCTGAAAGTGAACATGATCGCAGTTCGGAGCACTTCGTTTTTTTTTTCTTGTTTGGAGGGTTGTGCAGTAAAATATATCTGCTGGGTATTACAGCTAACACGGAGCATGATAAAGAAAAGAAAACAAGAAAGCCAAGCATTAAGGGGGCATGCGATCTGCTAAAGGAGTGTCTAGTTGATTTTGGATTTCCTTTGAGTAATCGTGAGGGAATAATTAACAACTCTTTCATTCATAACTTTATGTGCTCACTGTGAATGCGTGGCTTGTAGATCACATTTGAAAACACAACTTTCAATTGCTTGTGACACACAATTTCCAGCGTAACTGTTCTTTCCGCATTAGTAGAAAAGGTCGTGGCAGTGGCGCGCAAGGAGTGGACCTCGGCAACGTTTTTTAGAAATTTTGTTGGCTTTCTTTCGCCAATTAAAAAAAAAGCTGTACATACGTTTACACATGGCAAAAATTGAGGCTGGTGTTTTTTATTGTCGGATACACATCGCGTATAGACATTGTGGCCGTTAAGGTATTTATAAAGAGTGTGTTAGAAATATAATACTGATTATTCAGCCACTGGGAACACAAAAAATGTTGAAGGTTTCTTCAGGAAGCTCGTAAGAGCAGAAAGTTCGTTTCATTGGCTACAATTAAATCTTACTCCACGTAGGCTGCCAGGCGCGGCACAATTTTGCACCTGATTTCGTGACTGTGCTGGGCGGTACTTTCCTTAGTCAGGAGCGGAACATTTAATTTACGGGTAGGAAAAAGGCGTCTTCCATCTATTCGTAGAATTTGGGAGGAATCTGAATGCATGGGCACATGTATTCTCTCACACGGCGTGGCCGTAGGGATCAACCAACAATGACGAAAATAGAAAAAAAAGAAAATTTGAGATCATTTTTCAACGTTTTTTTTCTATCTTTACGTCTGCGAACGTGAGCCCATCGAGTCACCGTGCCATTACATGGAGACGCAGCTTTCTTTGAAATGCTCCGTCTACTGACGACAATAAAAAAATAAATAAAAAAATAAAGAACCTCATAGATAAAGCCTAATGCTAACGTAACCCTCTGCTGTCCAAAAAGAATGGGACGTGTCGCTTTAGTACGGTGATAACGAGACCAAGGGCAACGTTGGGGCCCTTTTATTTTATTCCCAACCATATAAGCCAACCGGACGGAGAGTTGGGCAAAAGCTCAGAGTTGCGCAGATGAGCAATTTGACGCTGTTCTCTTTAACACTGGGTGCTGCTAATAATTGGCATTTGTTGCATGAAGAAGCCCTTTTATGGACAACATCAACACACCTATTTATGACTAATATTTCAGTATATCACGCATAGTTTGTGAAAAAACCATATCTGCAATCAATTTTCTATTTATGACGAATGGTCTCTGCGTAGCCGCAATGGTCCGGCACCAGGCATTTCTTTTTTTTTTCTTTTGCAAAGCTTGCGCCGTGTGCTCACATTTATTAACGCCGTGTGTTAAGATACTTGTTAACTCAAGGGTGGTTCTATAATCAATGCGTGCTAACATTCACAGCTACTTTTTCTGTGTTCTTTTATACCTTCGGAATGTAATTATTATGCTGATTGACCGAACTTGCTTCGAATCGCTGCCTCGCTGCAGGAGCCACTCGAAAGTCATGGCAGATGTCACCAGCCTCGCTGGCAAAAACAAGGTGGAGCTTTACTGGACGAAAAAGAACATCTACCATTATGCGGTCTTCGACATCGGCGTCATGAAAAATGAAACTGGCCAAGAAAAAACGATCGTGGAAGCAGCGTTCAATTTACTGAGGGTGAGCGCGCTACGTGAAGTTGTTCAGGCCGACGGTTGAGTCGGTCGATTTGGTGAGGATTCGTCATTAAGAAAAAAAGGAGGCATACAACAACGTCGACAGCAGAGGAAGAATTAAGATCGCCATTAAATTTAGGTGTGTCGTGTTCGTGTCAGTTTACGGCATTTTTCTTTTTCACATGATACGCGTGGGTCATCATCGTCACCCCCCTTCCCCCTCCCCCTCATGAAGTAAGTAAATTGATGGCGAATAACGTAGTCACGGAAAGTTTTAGCTTGCAGGAATTGGTTCCCATTGGAAAGTAAAAAGAGATGGCGGCGGTCCCTTTAACATAACCCACATGAAAAGACGCGACAAGTTCATTCCTGTGGAAGTCTCGTTCTAAAGATATACACGTGGGCTTAAAGAGGATAAGTTTGGGGGCAAGCGGAATTATTTTCCGCGGTACTAAGAGTGCGGCTTTAGGTTAATCCATTTGTGAAGATCATCCAGTACTTGTCATCCTCACCCCGGTATCCTTTACATTTCAGGTATCTCACACAGTACGTTGGTTGCCACGGAGATATGACACGAGGGAGGGTGGCAGACTGAATGCAAAGACTAGAACAATGTTTTGTCATCTTATGTTATACTTTAGCAGAAACCCGAATGCCTTACATTGTATGAAAAACGAGGGCAAGGTGAAAGCCGGAGAAAGCCGGAGCCGGGCTCCGGCATTCACGTTGTTCTCGTTTTGCTCATCGTCCTGAATTTCCGTCTCCCCCTTGTCCGTATTTTTCATCAATTACATTGTATGTAGCAACTCTGGAGCGGTAAAGTGGAGGGTAGTGAATTTTCTTTTGGTCAAACACTAAATACTGGCAGCGTTGTTAAACTCGAGGAACTGAATGATGAATTTGGTTCTGTGTTGTGCACGGGCCAAGTGTCGCTAAAGAGCGTCAGAACTCGAGGATGCATACCAGTGGGCAAAGACGCACAGGAGGACCAACTTTTCTCTGACACAGACAGTGGGAGAACGGTATTTTCCATACCACTGAACATACTAATGTGTAAAGAATTTGAGCCCGAATCACGTGTTGGCAAAAATAACATAGATCTTGTTGAATAATTTACATTTAAGAACACTCTAATGAGTTTTATCGCTAAACAGAGTAGCTGTGGTGACATACTTGGAGATCAGGTAGTGTGATACATTGTAGCTGTAATATGACTGAGCATTTACCTTATTTCCAACGAAGAACACAGACGAAGGCAATAACGCGTCTAAGTGAGCTACTTGCAACGCGTTTTGGAAGCCAACATCGCCAACAGCGAAACAAGGATAAACATTGCATGCCTGAATAAAAAAAAATGAGAACATTTTACCCGGGTGTGAATGCCTATTTCAGGTGGTTAATGTCGACCACCTGCCGCGTTGAGGCGGTGATTTGACACATTGTAATGGTGATGACGTGCTAAATGAGTCAATGGATGGCAATTAGAAAGAGTAACCCAACTCTTTCAAACTAGTGCTACAGAGGGCCGCGAAGTGAGGCTTTTTCTTGTATAAAAATAACTTATATTGTATAAAAATAACTTCATAAAGCAAGTAATTTCTCTTTATGTTTTTAGGCAAATATTGCTTCCAAGTGGTTCCAGCCACATGCTACGACATAACCTCGAGGATATGAAATAACCCCAAAACAAGCGAAAAAATACAGCAGATACAAGCTGAAGTTCGTCGTTAGTGAAAGTGTCGGTTCGCGCTTGCCAGTGACTCAGGATGACAAACAAACAGTTCAAAATGGAAAAGGGGCAAACAAAATACAGGTCCGTTTATTTTCTTTGTCTAGCGCAATTTCCACGCGCCACTTGTTACTTTGTTAACATGAAAGGCACCGCGAAAGAAATTACGCTACGAGGTTGTATTTATGAGGCAGTGAACTTGAGTACAATACAGAATCCAAAACCGACAGTGTCGTGTGAAGATGGTAGAGCGAAGATGACTTGATCAATTGATTTATGTTGCACTTTCGCTGCATAATTTCGCTGTATTGCACAGAGAAAATCAGCTGGGTTCACTTAAAGAGAAGCTTCATCTAGGTACTCTAGTAGACTTTCGTGACCGTGCCAGCTGTTGTTCTGTCGGACCGCAGCATGCGTCACTGGCGCGTGCATATGTCTTCTTTAGGTATCAGACGCACAACTGAAACTGCTGAATAATAGTCAAGCTTAATTCCTTCGCATTGTACACGTTTTTGCGCGTACGGTTCCCCTCGCAATGATTCTCTCGGTAAACATAAAACATTGCCTCCGTCTCCGTGACATCACTCCCTAGATGTCTCACAGTGGCCGTTCACACGGATTGCTGTTCACATTTCGGCGTAGCTTGTGAGCAGTGCCCTGCGCAAACATAAAGATTGCATGACATTTATGTTAGGACCCTTGTGGTGTATAAGCATAAACAATGCACGAGATTACACGCTGTACAGAACGATGATAAATATGATTGCTTGCACCACATTTAGTTTTTGTAGTGTTTAACGTAACCGGCTGAAGAAGGCTTCACTTCACATAAAATACCAATCAGATGTGGTGTATCTGCCTAACTTATTTCTTTTGTTCACAGGAATTCAGAAATCTGCAGCAGGCTCTCAAGACAAACAATCCATCACAGCCGAAACCCGATCGCGGTTTTATCGTGGCGAGCTTCTACCTTTGGCCGGGCGCCGAAACTACCCCTCTTACGGTGTTCACTGAAAACGTTGTGTGAGTATACAAAGACCAATGCTTCACAAGTTGGTTCTCGACGCATAGAAGACTGTGAAAATCTTCAGATGGAGCGAGTTTATGAACATTTACTTTACCCATTAGCGCCCAGCGTACTTTGAAAAGTAGAGTACGATTTTCATTTGTACTCATTTTCATTTGTTACGATTTTCATTTGTTCATTTAAGACAAAACAAACACTGTTCCTTGGTACCCCATATCGCTAAGAAAGGTCCTGCAAAGATGACCGCACTGTAGTTTTTTGTCATCTGCATGATGTCTCTGATCGAGAAACTTGGAAATTGCTTCACATAGCTGGCGCTGCTCTACATGCAGCTTCTTTTCTTTATTTTTTGTCAAGCATAGCATACGCTGCTCGAAGTTGTTGAATAAGTTTTGGAAAATAAGAGCGTAAAGGATGAATGCATGACATTCCATATAACTAGATATTTATACCGTCGCAACAAAATGAATGCAAGTGTACGTTGTAAAGTACGCCGGGCTTATGTGTATGCTGGAGGGGTGTGCTTTCTCTCGAAGCACACACGCTGTTTTTTTTACCTGTATTTCGTCAAAATATTTTTTTGGTATCTACAAGAACTTCAGAGACTGTTGCAGTAAAGAAATGTATTTAGAATTACATTACCATTGTTATTATTCCTCCTGGTTCCTTTCTTGCTGCCGACAAAGATAACGATGCTCTTGTCTTAGTAAATAAGATAGTAAGCAATGTTAGGCCAAATTTGGATGAATAGATGCCATTTAGATAACCTATGAAGAATATTTAAAGACAAACATGATTCATGCAATCTTTATTACAAATTGTGAAATGAGTGGGAGGGAACAGAAAACAACAAAGACTATTTGAATTTCTGTGGCAATCGCGATGAGTTATGCTATAAAAGTTGGGCAAACCGCATTGGTGAACCAGACGTACACGCAACCTTTTGAAATGCCATAAAATTTTAACGAAATCGACACGTCGCAATCATAAAACAGGATTGTAATGCAAGAACCGACTGTCATTGGAGGTGATGTCACTAGTGTCTTGAATGTTTTATTTACCACTGAACAAAATGCTGAATGTTTTAAGTTTGAATGACTGTATTCATCGCCAATTATCGCGTCCATATCTGCGCCAACAATAGATTTGCATTGTGCACGCCTCCGAAAGCAACAGCAACGCCCTTCCTTGTTACTTGATGAAGTCATGTTTCACGCTTGATAAGTATAAACACCTCCATAACAAAGAATATTTCCCACTAAAAAGCTACTTTTGCTACGAGATGGTTATGCAGCCGGGGTAAAATTTCCTTTGAGTCAGCACTGCAGAGCATCTTGTTTTTGGAAGCCCCAAGATATAGCTCATACATTTTGCTCATACCTCATAAAGCCCCAGCGTACTTTATAACGTGCGCTATCGTAGCGCTTCAGAGAATAAAGCGCCACTCACAAAACTCACAATGTATATACTGTGTGAAAAGATCGTCCGACACGAAAAATCAACAAAATGTGACTGGTAGATTTTTCTTGGGCCTGAATGGTTTAGCAGAATGTTGGATTGTGCTTTAACCTTGCGGTATTACCCTTCTGCTTCGCTCATATTTTGTAAAATGGATAAAGTAAAGAGCTTTGGCAAGGCGTGTGCGGCGCGTAGGTCAAAGCAGCGTTCGAATATGTAAAGGCTCTTTCAGTGTTACAAATTTTCGTTCAAATCTCGATAAAATTCCTCTAAAATATGTGTGCCCCGTTCCTATGCACTCCAAACAAATTTTCCTGTGCGTCGCGATCATTGCTGAGAAAGAGCGGAGCAAATCCCGCAGAAAAATTATGGCGTATTTTTAATCAAGCACGGCATCTTTTTTGTACTTGTTGGCATGGATAAGGCATAATACCTTCAAAAGTTTTCATATGAAATATTCTTAATTACTGCGAATGGAGTTTAAAGGTTTTCGAACCTATATTCTACTGTGCATTACTTAACAAAAGCTAGCAAAATTAGTGAGCTGTTGAATACACTAATGGAAGTGTATACTGTGGTGTATATAGGTAATTATGAGCATGTAAATTACAGAAGTGGCAGTTAAACGAGTAGCGAAGCACGTTTCCGCTACATTTCTTCTGCGCTTGGCGCACACGTCGAGCCATCTTGCGGTAAACACAGAAGACCCCCTCCTGGCAATGTACGGCGCTGCCCCGACAGGTGGCGTGCCACTCGCCCGCTTCTCCCCTTAATCTCGTTTGATCGCATTGGGGTCGCGTGGGGACCGTTGCAAGTATGCACCAATACCATTGCGTTTAAACGTTTTATCGCTCTCACCCCTTCTAACTTACAGCGTGCGTCACTCGAACCCTCGTGTTTAGGCGACGCGGCTCCTCTTTCCGCTCGCAGCGCAATTCCTATGTGCAGCGTCCGATGCGGGACGCCTCTTACGTGATCGCTGCGGCGTAGGGCGTCTGGTGGGAAAGCGTTGCCTGCGATGTGTGACATGCTGCTGGCGAGGAGTCATGCGTCTGCGTGGTGCTCCGAAGCGAGATAGAGGACGATCCCATCGAGGCGTCAGCCCCATGATCGCGTCCGCCTTCATGGCGCGTCGCGGCCCGGCTGTCCGTGCCAATCACGACGTTGGGTTCGCGTAGAGCGTTTCTCCCTCCGAGACACCGAGTTCTTTCGTTCCTTCCGTTTGCACAGGCGCACGTTTCGTCTTTGTGTGACTCAAGAGCATGCCGAGCGAATGAGTGGGCGGTGCGAATGGAGGTGGTGGTGGTGGTACAGACATTATTTAGTGAAGGCCAAGAAGAAAAGGAAATTAAGATGCCGCCATTGCGTGGGTTGCCTTCAGGCTGCCGGTCATGGCTACCAGATCATGCCTGGTGGCGACTTCCGCTGCCTAGATCGTTAGCCGTAGCTGGACATCCGGCTCCGAGCTGGCCAAAGCAGCCTCCCACAGCTGCGGACTAGATACATGCCAAGAGGCAGGTGGTGAGTGTTTAGGGCATGAATACAGAATATGAGCATAGTCTGCTCGTGGGAGTCCGCCGAGCGTGCATTCAGGTGAGAAGGCACCGGGGTATATAATGGCAAGTCGGGCAGGAGAGAGGAAAGTGTCGCTTCGACATACACAGCGTTAGACTGTCTGCCGTACTGGCGCCAGAGGGTACAGGCACGGGCAGAGTGGCGGTCGGCGTGATGCTCAGGGTGCATGTTCTTGGGAAGAGGGTTCACAGTGAGCATGGAAGATACAGAGGAGGTTAAGGGGTGGGTTACACAGGCAGGGGACACAGGGGTCAAGCGGAGGGAAAAGAGAAGGGCTCTACCAGATGGGGTGCGAGAAAGGTGGTAGAGTTGTGCCCTGCAATGGGCCTCCAGAAGCTCTGAAAGAGTATTGTGAACGCCCATTGCCAGCAGACGAGAAGTGGGTGTGTAGCTGGGGAGCGCAAGGGCTGGCTTGTAGGCTTGGCGGATGAGACAGTTCACCTTGTCTTCCTCGGCGCGAGAGAGAAAGAGACAGGGGAGGGAGCAGACAAAGCGGCTGAGAACGAAGGCCTGGACAAGACGACGGAGGTCGTGCTCACGCATGCCGTGGTGCCGGTTAGCGACACGTCGAATAAGTCTGACGGTCTGGCGGACGGTGGTAGTTAGGCGGGAAAGGACGTCAGTGTGTTTTCTGTTGTATTGGAGAAGGAGACCCAGAATGCGGAGTCAGGGGACAGAAGGGACGGGGTGCGCGTCAATAGTGATGCTAAGGGTTGGGGAAGAGGTGGGGGGCGTGCCTCGAGCCGGGAGGAGCAGAAGTTCCGACTTTGACGGGGATCCAGCCCGACTGCGCGAGCATGACCGGCAACCACGTCCGCGCCCGCCAGGAGGACGGCCTTCATTTTTCCAATATTTCCGGTGGTTACCCAGAGGGTGATATCATCGGCGTAGAAAGCATGGGACAGGTGGGAAATGGCAGCGAGAGCGCGTGCCATGGGGAAAAGAGTGATGTTGGAGAGAAGGGGGGAGAGGACGGAACCCTGGGCGGTGCCCTGATTTCCAAGAGTGAAATTTGGAGAAGTCAGAGGGCCGAATGAAATCTCAGCGGTGCGACGGGTAAGGAAAGCTGTGATATAACCGTGGATGAGAGGACCTACGTTAAGGGTGGAACGAGCATCTAGGATGACGGAATGAAGGACGTTGTCAAATGCTTTCGTCATGTCCAGTGCCAAGACCGCACGAGTGCGCTTGGCGTGAAGAGGGTGAAGAACTTCTTCGGAGAGCTGAAGCATGACGTCATGGGTAGAAAGGGAAGGGCGAAAGCCAAACATCGAATCGGCGAAAAGGTGGTTGTCTTCTAGAAAGTTCTGCAAGTGGTCGAGAACAACGTGCTCCAAGAGCTTACCGAGACAAGAGGTGAGGGAAATAGGGCGGAGATTTCGGATGTCTATTGGTTTGCCAGGTTTGGGGATGAAAGTTACCTTAGCGTGGGTCCACTCGGAAGGCAGAGTGCTTTCATGCCGATGTTTGTTAAAGAGGTCAGTGATGGCCTCGAGGGATGGGGTGTCCAGATAACGGAGGGCCTCGTTAAAGATTTGGTCGGCCCCCGGTGTGGAGGTGGTGCGGAGCTTATGCAGCGCGGCACGAACAAAGCCAGGGTGATATCTGCGTCGAGCGCAGAATTAGGGTTGCCGGTGTAGGAACGAAGAGGGGAAGGGGGGTTGGTGGAATCAGAAAGTCGGAATCAGAGAGTGGAGATGAGTGAAGGAGGCGCGTCACATCCCTGCGGTGCTTGGCCTCGGAATTCGACGGGTCAAGGAGGACACGCAGGAGAACCCACGTATCCCTCAGCCCGAGGTTAGCGGCCATGCGCTCGCAGGTCTGGCCCCACTGCTGTCTGTTGAGAGAGGAGCAGTGCTCCTCCATATCCATTACCAGGCGAGCAAGGTGGAGGCGCAGCGAGCGGTTGTGTTTCTGGGAAAGCCAGCGGTGGTGCAGGGAGTGATACGCCTCCCAGAGGTGCAGGAGGCGACTATCAGCCGCGTAGGAGTGAGGAGGGGTGGGGACGGCGGAGGTGGCAGGGGAAACATCCTGAAGCAAGTTAGTGGTCCACTGAGAATGGTCTGAGATAGGGATGGAGGCTTGTTGCCGCGACCGGGGCAAGTGATCCCAGTCCACCACCTGCACCAGACGCTTGCGGGAGAAAGATAGGGTGGGAAAGGAGGCAGAGACGGACAGGATATAGTGGTCGCTACCTAGAGAGACCAAGGTGTTCGTCCACACCACGTCCGGGATATATTCGCAGATGGAAAGGTCCGGATTAGTGTTCCGTTGTACGCTCGAGCCAATGCGGGTGGGTTCCGAGAAATCGTTAAGGATGGTCAAGTGCTCGTTCTGCAAGAAGGTCCATAGTGCCAGGCCCTTCCTGCAGTTCTTGGGGTAGCCCCAACTTACGTGATGAGCGTTGAAATCCCCAGGAATTAGGAGTGCGTTCCAGCTCGCGCGTGAGATGGCGTTGCGGAGAAGGAGGAGGAGGGGAGCTGCAGGTGTGCGGGGAGGGCTGTATACATTAAGGACAAAGAGGCTGGCATCTTGCCGCTGCCGGGGAAGGAGTGCCAAGAAGAGGTGAGTGCACTCCGGAACGTCGAGCGGATGCTCGATTGCCATGTAGGTGCGATGAACTAGCGTGGCAACGTTCGGAGGTGAAGGGGAAGCAGGGTGGAAAGCTGTGTAGTCACGTAGTTTTACTGGGGAGAAGGTTTCTTGAAGTGCGATGATAGCGGGGAGGTCGGAGGGAGGGAGGGAGGGTGGAGCTACAGCGAGTTCCGCTTTGCGCGGAAGCCGTGGCAGTTCTACTGCCAGAAATTAAGGCATGGGGGGTGTCTGGCCATCTTGAGGCCGCGGTGCCCCTGCTAGTGCAGGGTGTTTGGGAGATGAGGATGAGGGGATGAGACATTAATGGTCATCTGGGCAAGATCGGCCTCGAGGGAACTCTGGCAGGCCTCAATTTTGGCTATGCGGTTGTTGCCATGCGGTTTGAGCCATGCAGCTCTGCGTGTCCGTACACAGAGCTGTAATGGCGGCCATGATGCGTCGCTCATGTGCCTCGAGTAATGAGGCCGTGTGGCGGATGACAGCCTCCATCTTCGGGGTGGGGGCAGGTTCGGTAGAGGAGCGCCTCTTATGTGGAGGGCTGCGGGAGGGGGAGGCGGCATGAGAAGACGCGGCCGAAGAGGAAGCGGACATAGGGGCGGGAGGTGTTGGCGGTGGGGTCTGGAGAGCTATGGGTTGTGAGGTTTGGTGAGGGGAAGAGGTGGGTAGGTGGGGGCGCGCGAGCAGCGCCTGTAGCTTTTCTTTCAGTAGGGATATCTCGTTGATCTGGGCTGCGATTTGAACTTCCATCTTTTCTCTTTCGGGGTCAGGTGTGGGAGACTGCGATCGCCAGCTCATCTTGGAAGCAGTCGATGGGGTGTCTTGCCCCGATAGCGGTGGAAATGAGACGGAGCGGGGGGCTGCGGTCCCGGCTTGATCGGGATCTGGATCGTTGAGGGAGGCGCGATGCGCGGGTGTCCTTGGCGGATGGTGTTGACTGCGCTGAGTTGGATGGCGTTGACTTGGGACTGGATGCGAGTGGGCAGGGACCCCTCCCCCCCCCCCCCCCCAATTCGAAGCAGAGCATACACGGGCAGGACCCCGTGACATGTGTGCCACTGCACAAGATGCATTTAGGAGTGCAGTCAGGGGGGTCCCGAGCCGCGTGCACAGCTCCGCAGCGTGGGACGCGTCCAGACCTGGGCTTGGTACATAACGTCAGAGCGGTGACCATGGCTCCAACATTTGAAACAAGCTTCAGCCTTGGGGCGGAAGGGGTGACAGATGAACAGGGCGCAGTTGAACACCGCGGTGCGAAGGAGTTTTGTTGTGCCGACGAAGGTGCTCAGGATGGACCGGGTGCGACCCATCTGCCTTGCGCCGGCGATGGCGTAAGTGCTGCTGGGATTCATAGCCTGCAGGTCCTCGATTATCTCCTCTTGGTTTTGATTGTCAACGGCGTTGTAGATTAGGCCGCGGAGGGCGTTGTCAGGTGCGGCCACATGAGCGCGCAGTGGGTACCTCTGGGTGGCGAGACGCAACTCAGAGGTTCGTACATACTGTCGGGTGCGTTGCTCCGAGGGCGTACTGATGGTGAAAGAGTTGTTGTATGGGTTTATGCGCGCGCGGTCCTCGGCACGGGCGTCGCCGTACTCAACGCTGGCGCTAGAATAGAGTGAGGCAAGGAGGGCCCCATTGGTGGTTGTGCGGAGGTCGAGGCCACCTCCAGGACGGAAGACGATCTTGTAGCCTTCCGCTGGGAGTCGAGGCAGCGGGACGTGGTGGCGTAGGCGGTGAGTCTTCAGCGATGGCGGGGGTGCCATGGCGGACTTGAGGTGGGCGTTCGTGGGTGAAAAGGCTTCCTTTGGATGGGCCGCACGGTGGGCTTGGAGCATTCGGGACCAGCGAGGGTCGTCATCAAATTCTTGTTGGGAGGTGAGTCTACCGTCGACTATACTTTTCATATCGGCGGCTTCGAGACAACGGGAGCGAGTGCCGGCGCAGCGGACGCCGGTGCGACGCTAGGCGCACCTGCGCGTTGCGGGCGAGGCGGCGTTGCGCCGTGTCGGGCTTAGTTCGGCGGCCCCATGGCTGGTCGAAGATGAGGCCCTGATGAAACGTTGGTCGGCGGGTCCGGGCAGATGAGGTGTCAGGAAGGTCCTTACATCCCCGGGTGCTCGGTAGCAGAAACTGAAGAATATCCCGGGCGAGATGCCAAAACCAGGAGCAGAAATCGCTGAGCCCATGCGAGGCACGTCCGAAGAACGCCAGGCGTGGGTTGCGTCGGTGCGAACGGGGTGCGATAACGCTATCGCGTTCCACTCTTGAAGGCGAACCTTAAGTGCACTCCAATTTTTTTCACGCCGGTGGCCAGCACCCACGTACACAATGCGCTGTTCGCATATAACGGCATGCGAAATATCAGCACGTCATCCTCAAAACTGTTTCTTTTGCTCCCTATAGGCTATACCTTAAGCTCTGCTATTGGCCCGCGACGATCCAGTGCTGCTTCACCATAACAAAAAAACGAAAAAAAAAATGACAGAGCTTCCCTGTAGGACGGAAAAGGAACGTGTACAGGACGGAAAACAGAATAGAGGAGAGAAAGTTCGCGCTTGATGGCTCTGGTGGAACTCGCGGAAAGCAAGGCTGCGGGATATTGTATAATTCGCATTCGAATGGCGGTGGTGTTTCGCAGAGTGCATGGCGTAACGGAAGTCCGAGTAACAAGTGTTATTCCTGCAATACGACGCGATAGGTTTGAAGTGCTGGCGGCGGTCGTGGTGATGTAGATGATCTGCATTTGTTGCAGGAGGCTGCCTCTGGACGCCATCATTATCCTGACGCATTTGACGGTAGATGAACACGAGGCGGGTCTGCCGTGTGTGATCACGGGAGGGGCGCCTTACGAGGTTAAGCAAGTTACAAACATTTTGGGCATGGTGAGACATTTCTGCGTCATCCTAGTGACCTTGATCGGCCCCAAATACTGAGTGCGACAACTTTATTCTGACCCACTCAGTATGCAGGGTGTTTCTTTTTTTCGTTTTAGCTGCACCTACTTAAAAAAAAATCGATAGTGGAAGTCCTGTACGTCGCAATGTAGAAAAAAAATAAATAATGGGGTTTTACGTGCCAAAACCACTTTCTGATTATGAGGCACGCCGTAGTGGAGGACTCCGGAAATTCCGACCACCTGGGGTTCTTTAACGTGCACCTAAATCTAAGTACACTGGGGTTTTCGCATTTCGCCCCCACCGAAATGCGGCCGCCGTGGCCGGGATTCGATCCCGCGACCTCGTGCTCAGCAGCCCAACACCATAGCCACTGAGCAACCACGGCGGGTAATGTAGGAAACAGGGCACTAAGTAAGCCTTAAGTAAATTTATCAAATTGCGGTGACAATATGAGAAGACCACGCCCATAGGCGTTTGACGCAATAGTGATCGTCGGCGAAGCGCAAATATGCTTAAAAGTGACGCCTCCACGTCGAAACGGCAATGCATGCATTGAGGTCATGTTGGTCTCACAGAAGAACCTGTGTGGTCCATCGAGCCGATGCATGCCAAAATAATCAGAGTCTTAGGCAAATTACACTGAAAGTAATGGTCGGACTGCACGATCAAAAGAACTATTTGAACAGTAAGTCAAGTGACGTAATCAAGAAATTTTGAGACATTGTATTTCAATCTGGCGTTTCGTTTCTTCTTGGGAAAGAAATAGTGGAGTTTTACTTGCCAAAACCACGACCTAATTAGGAAGCACGCTGTATTGGGGGACTCTGGAAATTTGGACCACCTGTGGTTCTTTAACGTGCACTTAAATCTGTATACACGGGTGTCCTTGCCCCCATCGAAACGCGGCTGCGGCCGGGATTAGATCCCTCGTCCCCGTGCTTAGCAGCCTAACACCACAGCCACTGAACAACCACGGCGGCTTCATTTCGGGAGCACCCTTCTCATGATTTACGACGTTGTGCACTGTAGAAACATTCCAGACCTTCTATGAAAACTTAACGAAAAAACAGAAAATATCGACAGTACTTGTAGATGCTGGTATCTAGTTGGTACCTGGCGTCCCTGCAGTTCATAGTCATTTTTCTGGTTTCTTTGGCCGATTCTAGCGTAGAGAAATACGAAATTTGGTTTTTGTTCATTGCCAAAAAAATAAAAACGCTCTTCAAAGAGGTATTGTCATTCAGACAGTGAAACAGCCAAACAGCCTTCATTCAGTGCTCTTGAATAATGCTGGCCCCAATATTACTGCGCAAGCCACATGCTGGGCATACATGAAGACAGAACACCACATGTCTCATTGCGCATGCTTGAAGTGGAAGAATGCAAACTAGCGTGACTGAAGTGGTGTAGTAACTTGTTCAGTTATTTTCAGGAGATTGATGAAGGCTGCCGAGACTACCTCCCTTAAATATTACTCCTCCTTGGACTCCCTAATCATGACCAGCATGATACAAGTGAGCCTATTAGCCCAGAAACGTTGCGACGAACCACACCAAATACTGCAGTGGCTACGCTACAGCTCGTCTAAAAAAAGTAGTCATTTTGACGAAGAATAATAAAAACTACCTCGCTTGACAGTAAACTAGCAGCGTTACATTATTTCGATATCATCATTATTTTTATGCGTTATTGCTTGTTGTCCTGATGTTTTCGTGTTCGTATACCTACATAAACACGGGCGCTTGACAATAAATTAGCATCGTTACATTATTTTGATCGCCCTATTATTTTTTATGCGTGATTTCTAGTTCCCATGATCATCCACCTGTATGAACACGTGAAAATTCCCACCGTGATTTTAGAATCCGATGGGACGAAGCTTAAAGTGGCCGTGCTACTACTATGGCTGTGACATACCAATAAATCGAAGTACACGCAGTGAATTATTCGCGATATTAATTGGTCGTGAGTTGCAGGTAATTGGCAAAACCTTCTTGTTCTAGAAAATTAGGCCGATCTCAGCATTTTATCTCGGCAAAAAGATTTTCTTTTTTGTTGTTGTTGCGAAATTGAAGACAATAAGCACATGCCCTCAAGGATGTATCAGTGGGATTGTAATTGATACGAAATATTACTTGTAATAACTATATGCGCCAGTCAACAGGTACAAGCAGCAAACAGCCTACAGCAGTCCGCAGCCCGTCCCATTCGGCAGAGACAGGTAGCATGTTTGAATATACATGTATTTCTTTTGCGACAAAAATTCATTAGCAGAAGTCATCAGAAACAATCTTCACGCAGGGCCTAATAAACAATCTTCATATCGGGCGCGCAATGTACAAAATTAATATAAAAGAGCGGTTCACGTTGGCGAACCAATTATCACAATAATATTTCCGACTGAAGAACAAATGTCGAAATCAAGCTCGCTCGGCTGCAGTCTTGGAGAAAATGAGCTACCACTCCGCGCAGCCGCATCGATAAGCACCTAAGAAGCTTGCCCTACGCCCCGGTCATTTGCTGACGTTCAGTGTACCGGTCTGAGCCAGCGCTTTCCGGAAAATGCTCGTTGCCGTAGAATCAGAGACCGCAGAGTATTTGCTCTTCCATGGTATTGTGATCGGGTTGATACCAGCCACGCAGTAACCGCGGATGTGGGTTGTCCTCTACGCACAACCAGCCCACCGACGTGTTGTTCTGGCGAAAGTGACGCTGGAGCTCTTCGTCGGTCGTATTGACGCTTGCCTCCACTCGAAGCATCGACCCGAGCTGCTGCTGTTGGCATGATGACAGTTACTTGTTCAATTCGTGGGCTTTCGTATTTCGCGAGTATCGCCCGAGTTGGCTTGTCAAACAAAAGCATAGGCCACGCCTCGCGCGTAGCATGCCACTGTTGTGCGCGTACATGCCATGGTTGGGCCACACCCAACGTGGTTGCCGGCTACAGCAAAGTGCTGGTGACAGACAGCAACAAACT
>NC_091822.1:126276607-126336607 GCF_038994185.2 Dermacentor albipictus | reverse complement strand
CGAGCGAAATCGCTCAACTGCAAAGATTACAGTCAGGCATTATTGCTCTGTCACCGTGTAATTTCGTTCAGGTTTGCTTAATGAGCGGCTTGCATAAGCAATCACATGCTGACGGTCATCATAACGTTGGACCAAGACGGCACCCAGACCGATTCCACTAGCATCTGTGTGGATTTCTGTCGGCACAGTAGGATTGAAGTGGCGAAGGATAGGTCGGGAGGTCAGCAGGAACTTCAACTGCCGAAATGCAGACTCGCACTCGGGTGTGCACTCGAATCGTGCGTCTTTATGTAGCAGATTTGTCAGATGATAAGAGACGTCAGCAAAACCAGGAATAAATCTGCGAAAGTAAGAGCAAAGAGCCAGAAAACTACGAAGTTGCTTCACTGACTGCGGTGCACTGAATGCCTCAACAGCTGCCGTCTTGAGGGGATCAGGCCGGATACCATCTTTGTCAACAAGATGACCCAGCACAAGGGTTTGACGGTCACCAAAGTTACATTTCTTGGAGTTCAGAACCAGGCCGGTGTTTTTGATGCAGTCGAGGACAATATCCAGGCGCGTATTGTGCTCATTGAATGTGCGCCCGAATACAACAACGTCGTCAAGATTGCACATACAGATGTTCCATTTTAACGCACGCAGAATGGTGTCCATGAACCTTTCAAAGGTTGCTGTAGCGTTGCACAAACCAAATGGCATCACATTGCATTCGAATAATCCATAGGGGGTTATGAAGGCTGTTTTCTCCTTGTCTGCCGGGTGTATCGGGATTTGCCAATACCCTGAGCGCAGCTCCACTGAAGAAAAATAAGAGGCCGAATGAAGGCAATCAATTGCATCATCAATCCGGGGCAGCGGGTAGACATCCTTGTTAGTCGCGGCGTTTAATCTTGGATAATCGACGCTAAATCTCCAGTTACCGTCTTTCTTTCTGATGAGTATGACCGGAGCTGCCCAAGGACTCGAGGACTCTTGTATTATCCCATTTTTCATCATGTCACTCACTTGTTCCCCGATTACCTTGCGCTCGTTAGGCGGCACCCGATAAGGCTTTTGCGTGATCGGGCGCGCAGATCCCGTATCGATAGTATGGCGCGTTCGTGACTCGGGAATCGAGAACGCTCTGTCCGGCTGCGCAAAGTCGAACACTGACAGATGCTTAGAAAGTGTATCCACCAAGGTATGTCGCTCCCTTGTGCTGAGCGACTTGTTTATCATAGACAGAAGCTTTTTGTCTCAGACGTGGCGAAGGTCAGCAGGTTCACATAGTGGGTCTGTTAGTACGGCTACGGACGAAGACGTATATTCTGTAAAGTAGGCGAGTTTCAAGCCGTCTGGAAGCAGGACGGGTTCTGTCGAGCAGTTGGCCGTCCACAAGCCAGCACGCCCGTTGCCGATGGATACCACGCAATGAGGGAGAAAAACGTTCTTCTTCACACAATTTAGATGCATTGGTTCTACGGAGGCATCGAAACTGTCTGGAACTTCACCGCGACATACGACCGCCACGCACACAGAGGTGGGCGCAGGCACAACAGTATCTGCAGACACACAAAGTTCACCTTGATTGCAAGTCTCCTCTAAGAGGCCGGACGAAACATGGCCATCGACGCAAACTTCCCCCGTGCGACAATCAACGGTCGCACCACACTGCCGCAAAAAGTCGATGCCCAAAATCACTTCGTCCGTCGATCGGGGAATAACTACAAACTCCGTCGCGAAAACTCCACCAGCCAAGGATACTTCAGCAGTGCACACACAAACAGGGCCAACGACTCGCCGCTCACTCCACAAAACGTTGCAGCCTGATCCCACGGAAATACAACTTTGCGCCCCAACCGACCTTTAATACCGACACTCATTACGGATACAGTTGCTCCGGTATCCACTAAAGCCATTATAGGAACACCATCAGCAAGTACATGCACTTTGTTCTTAATCATAGCAACTGCAGGGGGCATTTCTGTCGATAGCACGTGTCGAGCGACCTCACCCCCATCGGCCGCGCTAGCAAGTTTTGCAGTTGTGAAGGCGAGGCGGAGCGGCGCACTGGCGATGGAGATTGACGTAAACGCGGTGCGCGAGAAGTTGGCGGTGGCGTCAAACTCCTGTCAGATGCCGGCGAGCGGCTCCGAAAGCTTCTCTGCCAGTAATCGTTGCCAGGAGGGACGCCAGCTGACCAAGAGGTGGTGTATGGCTGTTGAGTTGTCCTCGTAGGAGGTGTGGTCCGTGTTGAAGACCCCAATCGACGATTCCACGTTGTTGGGCGACGATTGCAAAATCTCGCTATGTGGCCCGCGACACCGCATTAGAAATCCAGTGGCAGATGCCGCAAATTTCGATGTTCTTCCATGTAGTCACGCATGTTGCTGTCGACTGCATAGCCAGCAGGTGGGTCCCATTCATCATGGCTAGGCATCGGCCGCCGGGACACGTGCGTGCGGCGAGGGCGTTGGTCGTAGTCATGATCCTGATAGCTTATGGTCCGTCTCGTTTGTGGGGTAGATCTATACTCGACGGTCGCTAAGTGAACCGCGGGTTGCCATGCGGTCGAAACGGCCGTGTTTCTCATCTCGTGTGGTAAGTTCGCACCAGCGATGCCGGGTGTGCACCGGTACATCTGTTCCCGATGGAGCAACTCTTCGCGAACAATCTGCCGTATTGTTGATGGAAGGTCAACACACGAACTCGGGTCTACACTTGCCACCGTTGTGGTATTAGCCAGGCGACCAAGCCTCGGTATTATGCGTCGCATCTTGAGCATCTCAAAGGTCCTGAAGTGGCGAATGACGTCAGACACGGAATCCAAGCTTTCCTTGCCGATCAAGAAATTGTAGGCGTCTTCGGCTATTCCTTTCAACAAATGTCCAACTTTGTCAACCTCAGACATTTGAGAGTTGTCTATTTTACACAGTTTCAGAACTTCTTCGATATAAGTCGTACAGGCCTCACCGGAAATCTGAGCTCTTTGCGAAAACGTCTGTTCAGCGGGTTTCATTCTTGCGCTAGAGTCTCCAAAACACGCTCTGAAGTCCTCTACGAAAAGCTCCCATGAAGTGAGCGTGTCTTTGTGATTCTCATACCAGACGAGCGCTGTATCGGTAAGGGAAAACACAACATTGGACAACTGTGCGGTCGAGTTCCAACCATTAGATCGGCTCACCCTTCGGTAGTTCGTGAGCCACTCGTCGACATCTTCTCCGGCTTTTCCTCCGAAAGTGAGCGGCACAAGGTGGTGTTGCCACGGAACGCCAGATGCTGGCCTTGAAGGGAATCTGGCACCTTCGGGAACCTTCGGGAATCTGGCAGGCGTATTCAGGCATGTCAGGTGAGGGTGGCGGAAGTCCGGCAAGTCGACGGCTTCGGCGAAGTTGTAACAACGTAGGCTCCGTGTTTACGAGTACCCGCACCATCCACAAATTTGTTACAAGCACGGGGAAAAGGGTTTATTTAGGCGTGCGAGAACAGGAACGGCAGGCTACGAACAACAGGAATGGCCGCCGCACAGTCTTCATTCTCCTCTTCCCTTCTCTTGTTGCTCCGCGCGTCCCTTTTACGCACTTGGACGTAACAATATATATTGTTCGCGATGTCGCGCGCTGTCGCACCATACGGAATTGCTGCCGGAGTAGAATGAGCTCCACTCCCCCTACACCCTTGCCTTGCGCGCAACGGAAGACGACGCGCGTCCTGCCCGCTTTCCTCCTTTGTGCGCGCACGATTGAACCACCACCGTTGGCTCACCCTCACACGCTTTCACACACACATACAGCATGCGGCGCGCGGTGACGATGTTATTGCCCTTGGGCATTATACAGCACATCATCACGGCCACGGCAGAAATGCGCCTGGAGCGTCCATATATGCGATATCGCAATACAAAAAAATTGGCAGTGGCTTAGCTCGGCTATGCCAGGATGTACGTAGCGAAAGCTAAGGCGTAGCATGGTTAGCCTTGGAGAATCTTGATTGTAAGTCTAGGTTAATCTGGTTGTCTAGCTATGGTGGCGCCGTTTAGCCAGTCGTTCAGCACGCTGTTCGTCTGTTTCCTGGGCGATTCGTTTCCTCTTCATCTCGTTCCGATGTCGATTCCAGGCCTCCTCCGGCTTATCAGAAATGTGGACATCCATACAGCCTCCTCAACTGTGGTTGCGGCACGCGCGAGCTCTGCTTTTCAATCTTCGGACATGTTATCAGGCATGCCATGCAGCTGGCGAAGCTAGCGGAGGCGAGCGCAACGACGAGGAACGCGTCCTGACGTCATACAAATCAGTGGGGAGGACAAGCGCGGCGCTGCGCAGCGGTGGATCACCTTTGGCTCGGTGCTACTAGTGGTGCATGCGCAGTAGTGACTAGGGAGGGAGAGAGAGAGAGAGAGAGAGAGAGAGAGAAATATCTGCCGCGAGGCGCGCGTTGTGGCGCCATGTGCCTCCTCGGAGCACCGCCACGACGAAATCGCAAGTTCGCAGCCAGTAAATCTTTTGCTTTAAAATGTTGACATGAGAAAATATCCATGAGCTAACCGCCGCTGGCACATCTGGTGCACTTGTGCTCCTATTGTCATGATCTCCAGACATGAAACCAAAATAAGGATTAAAAATTTAGAGAACGCTTAAATTTCGCTTTTAAGAGTGGAACGCGATAGCATTAGAATATCTCTAAATGCTTCTCGCGCTACCGGCAACAGCAGCCAGCTTATGTGACCGTAATCGGAAACGCTGGCGGCGAACGCTATGCACGAAGGTGAGCCTTCTGGTCGAAACGCGGCCTCTTGGGCGGGCCACGATACCGCGGAGGCGAGCGCAATTTGGAGGTGTTGCAAGGAAGCGGGCGCGCGCAAATCTCGAAGGCCATGGCCGCCCTATGAATGGTAGAAACGGTGGAAAAATGGTTTGTGTTTTCAGCTTCCGTGCAATGTAATTATATTATCACGTATATTCAAATTACAATCCAAGGCTTTCATGTCTGTAGGTTTTGTGCCTACATTATAATGCAGTAAGCTTTTAGCCACAATAAAATTTTAAGTAAAAAAGTAGAGGCGATTCAAAAGAAACCTATAATGATCGTTCGTGACAGAACTCTGGTAATGAAACCCTAGGGGTGGGGGTATGCTTCGGCATCACTTTAGTTAGTCGTAACGATCTGGACGTGCACTGGGTCGGATGGAGAGATTTCAGAATCACTGCAGGCAGCGGCTGACGCAGTGCAGAAACACGCTCGCAACAATGGCCTGAGCTGTTCGCCGAAAAAGTCAGAATTGCTTATAGTCCGGAAAAAAAATCCCGCAAATGCGGCTGCTATTTTGCCGGCACACATTCAGGTGCAGGTAGCTGGACAACCGGTCCCACCCGTTCCTAAAATCAGAGTGTTAGGATTGTGGATCCAGCAAAACACGCACAACCAAGAAGCCATAGCACGACTCCAAACTACAGCTGGGCAATCACAGAACCTTCTCAGGAGGGTCTCCAACCGACGGCATGGAGTTAAGGAGAAAGATGCCTGCAGGTTAATCCAGGCTTTCTTTCTGAGCCGAGTGGCGTATGTCTGCCCTTACCTGCA
The DNA here is from genome assembly GCF_038994185.2 of Dermacentor albipictus. Lineage (NCBI taxonomy): Eukaryota > Metazoa > Arthropoda > Arachnida > Ixodida > Ixodidae > Dermacentor > Dermacentor albipictus. The sequence continues at coordinate 126,331,045 of NC_091822.1, read as the reverse complement.
TCTCAGGAAGAGGGATTTGGAACGGATTAACGGTCTAATCCGAACGTTATTCAAACAGGCTCTTGGGCTACCAAAATGGACTAATACAGAGGCACTCTTGAGTCTAGGGGTGCATAATAACGTTGAGGAAATCATAGAGGCCCACAAATGGGCTCAAACAGTTCGATTATCCGGGACACATGCGGGACAGCGGATCCTCGACAGCTTAGGGTATCGTCCAGCCTTAGACATCCCGCAACGACAGCGAATACCTAACACTATCCGGACCAAGATCATTATCCCCCCGCTTCCGAAAAACATGAGCACTGTAAACAGCGGTAGACGCAAAGCTAGGGCGGCGGCACTCTGGCAATGTTACAAAAACCAACCCGCCATATACGTGGATGCTGCTCGCACCAGTGATGGTCGACACACTATAGCCGTCACTAATGGCGACGGGCACACCATCAGCTGTGCGACGGTAAACACATCTTCCATTGTGGAGGCGGAAGAGGCCGCCATCGCCATGGGCACCTCCATTCCGGGCACCAAGATTATTATATCCGACTCGAAAACAGCGATTCGTAACTACACCTCAGGTTTCATTTCCCCTCGAGCATTCAGAATAATTAACAAAAACCTCAATCAATTGAAGTTGGTGTGGGTACCCGCTCACGCGGGCAACCCTGGCAATGAGGCCGCCCATCTAGCCGCCCGAGCAGCTAGTAACCGGGAGGTGGGCTCCTCCGTCGGGGTTGACCGACATGAAGGTATCCACACCTACAACGAAATGACCGTTTATTACCGCGAATCCAGGCGAATATATCCATCCCCGCACGAGACACTGACAAGAATACAGGCCACTAACCTCAGGAGAGTACAGACTAGATCTGTACTTAGTCCAAAAAGGCTAGCTGCAATGACCGGTGGTGAATATACACCAAACTGCAAACATTGTAGCTGTCCCCTTGCGGACCAAGATCACATCTTGTGGGGATGCCAAAAGAACCCTCCCCCGAGAGAACTCTTTAGGCGAGCTCCCTCACATGACGAGTGGGAGAAAAAAACGAAAACGTCCAACCCGCAAGACGAGATACGGTTGGCGGAATGGGCTGATAGCGTCGCGGCTAAGCAGACGCCACGCTAGCCCACACCGCTGGGAAAGAAAGATCCACTAAAACTTTACAATAAAAGTTTTCTCTCTCTCTCTCTAGTCGGAGTTTTCCGGGGAGGGGGGCTCTGCCCTAACCCCTGGAAAACTATGGAGAGGATCAAGCCTCGGAGCGCCTCCCTCCTCTTGCCCCCCCCTCTCCCCCCCCACACACCCCGTAGTCGGCGGCTATGGCTTCAATGATGTATCAGGGTAGCTGAGCGCTGCTATCTCAGCATTTATCACCGCAAAGGGCACTTAATTGCTAAGCTAATGGAGTGGATAAAGTGACTCGCGGATGGTAATGTCTTTATTATTGACAAGAAAACATTGTTTCGACGAGCGTAATGCACTCACGAGTGAAACGAAATCGTGTGCGGCCTGCTCCGCAAGTCGTCGTCCATGTTTTGATGTCCCGCAATGCATCCGCGGCCACCACCTGCTGGTTGGCGTCCGCGGCCACCACATTCGCCGCCGGTTGTCATCCCGCGGCGAATGCGTTCTCACCATTCGATAATAAGCTTCTGTTCACACGGGTTGCTGAAAGGCGCATTTTCCCTCTCATACTACCTCTGCTTGGCGAATTTGATGCGATACGCCTTACGAGCGAATTGCCTCGTTTGCATGAAGTGCGGTGCGGTTGAAAATTAATACGATACGCTTCCGTCGCATTCATGTACACGCGGCTAATGGCTATTGTAGTGTAGCACAGTTTCATGTATTTAGGGTTATGTGTATTTAAACAATAAAAATACCATATATGGGACACCGTTTCATTTAGCTAAATGGAAAATACTAGCAAAATTTTCCCACCTACAGCGGCAATACTAATGGAATGTATGCTGTGGCCCAGGTGCATCGTGAGATCCCCTTTTTTATCCCGGCACTGCTAGCCGTCAAAGTCCAGGAAGATAATCTGTGTACGGCATTAAAATCTGCGTGTGACCAACTGTGGCACCATTTGCATTATTCTTAAACGGGCGTACAAAGCACAATATGCCGGTCAGCATTACCACTGGCACACATGGCCGCAGAAACACGGGAACGGGCTGCGTCACGACGTCATATAGCTCGAGTGCTCTACTAATGAAGTGAATATTCTTCTGGAAGCTACCGAGCCCACCAGCTGTAATCGCGAGTATTGCATTCGTCTCGTTACAATGAATATAACGATGTGTTGGGCCTTTGCTTGACTCGTAGCGTTTCATTCATTTCACCCCTTCCTTCTCTCTCTCTCTCGCAGTTCTGCAATGACCCTCTGGCAGTCTACGCCACACCCACAACCGTCAGGTTCGGTCACCAGACGGTGAAGTCCTCGAGCCGCAGCAGACCATCTCTGGTTTCGACATTTGAAACAAATGAGACCGTGAGTGGCAAGGTAAAGAATTTCAGAGCTTTTGATTATTTGGCATTCTTTATTGGGAGTTTCATACGCAAAATTCCGGTAGGAATTGAGGAGGCTTTCAGTACTGCACTGTGCTTAGCGCCCAGAGTGCACTAAACACTCAAAAGTAAGCATGCTTCATGTTCCGATTGTACAAAAGTGCATACACAATGAGAACGAAAAAAAAAAAAACGGACGAATGGGCGCTGTTTTTGTCGCCTTCTTTGCTTTTGTCGCACATGTTTGTGATTTTTGATATTATGAAAGCGTTAAGTATGGTAGGATGCTGGCATTGAAGCTTACCACGGTGGATAGCAGCGCTACAACACAGCCTCGCTAACACTGGAACATAACTGTTAACCGGGGGGTCGGAGGGAGGTAAGACTCCGTGCAAATTGACTTAACTCTTCTAATCACGAATAAGTGCGTAACAGCGTCCGAAATGTGTAAATGTCAAAGTGCACGTGTTCTGCGTATAACTGGACATGCTTCTGGTCGAGATCAGCAATGTGAACTTTCGTAAGTTTGAGATCGCCAAACTTCTTTGTCGTTTGGAATGGCGTCTCATTTTCGTCTCATCCTTAGCGGCCGGTGTTCGTACAGAGGGGAGGTAGGCTGCCTCGACAGTACCGCTTCTCGCGCTCCTATCGAGGCACCCTCACTAAACAAAAGGAAGCACATAGCGCCCTCCTGCCCCTGCAGGGTGGCTATGCGGGCCAACTAGATCGCCAGATAGAGAGCGTTTGAAATGACGCACTTTTCGACAACCCAGCGTGGTGAGCGCCAGTGTGGCACCCGCACCATACCTGTCACTTGCAGCATGCATACGTGGCAACTGGTGCAATGTATGAAATGAGGCTACGTGTACGGATAGCAAGTGGGTAGAACGGAAAGTTAACAAAGTGTCTTTTACACGGAGGAGTGTAAAATGCACGTGAGGCTCGTTTACGTTGCATAATGACCACCGTAGTTTATTCGCGTCTGAACTGTAACCACATATATTGATGTTGGATATTTCAGTACTGCAAGCTCAGAAGCGAATTCCAGGACCTTGAATTCGGCTTGTCCCTTTTCGACTTGGAATGCGAGGACTGGGCGAACAGCTGCAACGATATGAATACACCGATGCCCGGCACGCAGAGGTTCAAGGACATGACCGCACACTTCTTCAAATTGAGGAGCATAGGTTCACGCGGACTGCCTTGCTAGCGGACCTGCGTGCTTCGCTGGTTGACGATCGCAGACTCCATCACCATCGGCATGTTCAGTGTTTGGTGAATAACCGGCTGTTCTTCGTGGCTGGGCAAACCCATAGACTAATCATATAGTGCGAGCATTACCACGTACTGTACGTGCTTGTAACGTTCGCGTGTCATACACGGTGCGCTCTTCGTTGCCAGTGCGTTAACCTCGACGAATGTTTGCGCTGAACAATGCATCATTTAGCGAGGCGTAGAAAGCTTGTTTTAATAATTATATTCAACTGATGCATCGCCGTAGCGTTACGATCTTTCCCTATGTGTAGTGAAACTTTGCACGACGTCGAATTGTTTGACTCGCTGAGTGCGTCTCTGCACAGCTTTACGATTTATTTTGCGTGCGGTGAAGATTCATGAGTTAGTGTGTCGAACACATCACCACCCTGCGGCTTTCAGATCGCCGATGCTGTTACGAGAATTCCATTGTTGTGGTCGAGAGACGTTGTATTGTTCTGACGTCAAGTTTGCTTGCTTAAGCGCACCGCGCAGTCATCCACAAAGGTCAGCGCCGACCGAGCGTCGCCGGATACTTGGTCTGATGTTTTGTGTGGTGCTCGCGATATTATTATTTTTTAAAGGAAAAGAAAATATCCAGTGGGCTTTACGCAAGGCGTATGAAAAAAAAATCAGAATGTGTCAAATAAATGCACGCAGCTGTGTTTGATGCAGGTATTGCAGCAATGATTTACCGCACTTGTCCGTCATCCAACGGGCAAAGTCTTCCGAGGCATTCAGCGGTGAAGGCAATTGTCATTGACTGCTTCTCCAGTCTGCAAAGTGACAGCATATTAAAAAAATGCACACTGTGCGCATTGCGGGAATCGAATTAAAACGAAGGATTTCGTTCCAATGAGTGTGACGAGCCATTTTAGCACTTAGATGAGTGTGTAATTCACTTCAGCCTGTCTCTTGGGACTCGCTGGCGACCTATTATAAACAGGATGCCTGCTGAATGAATAATTCGTTGGCTATATGTTTAGGCGCACCAATTTCACTGCCTGTAAGTCTCTATCGTCCCGTGCTGCGTTCTGAAATCTCGTGTGCTTTACTTTGTAACTCCCAAAATTAAACCAACGTATAGTTATTTTCCGGGCAGTACATTTGTATAGTACTCAGAAAGCTATACAATTCATGCGTTAGAAGTTTGCGTTGCATGTGTTAAGCATTGAAATATTTCAAAGTTACCCAGTTGAAAATGACAACAGGAATTCCTGTCGCAACTACGGAAATTTCTTTCGCGACTACTGAAATTTCTGTTGTACGACAGAAGTTCCTGACGTTTCTGTAGTTGCGACAGCCATTTATGACGTTACGACTGAAATTCGGATGTCGCAACAGAATAAGACCAAGGGTTCTGAAGTCACAAAAGAAATGTTCTGTCGCGAGAACAAGAGTTCTGAAGTCGTGAGAACAGCGTTCTATCGTGACAGGGCTTCTAAAGTTACGACAGAAATTCTGTCGTCGCAACAAAGACTCTGTCGCGATGATGAACCGAAACGCTCAGTCACAACAAGAGTTCTGTAGTCACAACAACAGCTCTCTATCAGGACAGCGATTATGACGTTGCGACAGAGATTCTGTCGTCGCAACAGAAAGATTCTGTCGCGACGACGAAGAGTTCTGAAGTCGCAACAGAAACGTTCTGTCATGACAACAAGAGTTCTGTAGTCACAACAACAGCTTTCTATCGTGACAGCAACTCTGACATTACGACAGCAATTCTGACGTCGCAACAGAATCATTCGTTCGCGACGGCCAAGAGTTCTGATGTCGCAACAGAAACTTTGTGTCGCAACAAGAGTTTTTGAAGTCTCTCAACAGCGATTCTGACGTCAAAAAAAAAAAACCAACCTGAAAGCTCGCCTGCACGCACAGCGTTCGGCGCAAGTGTTTCCGTGTAAATATTACGGTTGCGTAAGCTGTAGTTGCCTGGAATCGGCAAGTGTAGCATACGTAGTAGGGAGTGACGTAACTACACTTTGTAGGTAAAGAAAAACCCCCACAACAACTGATTTGATTTGTGTTTTGATAGCGCTATGGAAAGGCCACGCATAGTTAAAACTTCCGAAGAACAGCATGAACACGATGAGCGGCTACTGGAACAGCAACGCCAATATGTAGAACCACGCCGCGCTCAGGCAAGTTAGGGCGCAGCAATTTCTGGCCAAAGCAAACCACGCACAGCTGGGACACCTGAAGAGCAGCGCGAATAAGATGGGCGACGCAAGGAACAGCAACATGAATATGCACTACGGTGCTGCGCTCAGCTAGGCTCGGCAGGACTCGGCTACATTACAAGGCTACGTTACATTGGCTTATCGGATCAGGTGACACCACAGCTTTGCTGGCTAACCACCCACACAGCATTAATTGGCGCGCCTATTGTGTTATCGAATTTAATGATGCGAAAGTGTCAAATGGCCCGTTGAGAGAAAAAGCCGGTGGCGTCTGCAGCAGCGAATCAGCACTTAGATTCCTATTGGCTGTGACGCCGAGTCACGAGCGCACCTCGACAGAGCATAGCGCACGAAAAGGAACACCTGCTGCCTTGACAGTGCACCAGGTGTTGTGTGAGGGGAGAAGGCATCGCCGCGACGCCACGTCACCCACGCTCTCGCCCTCGGAAGCCTGTGTCATCTGCGTGCGCCTTGCCGCGCAAGCTCTAGCGTGTGTTCTAAGCGCGCCTCGGTAAGACCAGAATATAACGCGCATGGAATGCCCAGCGGCGTTCAATTGGCCATTAATGTTTTCACGTTTACAATTCGTGAGAAATGCTAAAGTGTCATCGGGTTTTTTGAAGCTACATTTGTTGAACACGTACTTTTGCCATCCCACGCAAACTTGTCGTATCCCCCTCCCCCCCTATGTTAAGAAATGTAACCTTAGTTGTAGTTTTAATTACGTCAGCGCAGCCGTCTAAGTTTTACACCGATAGCTAAGCCGACTAGCGACTCTATGGACCACTTGTATACGTATTTTCCAGGAAAAGGCGCATTTAACCCGCCCATTTGGGACATTGCCTACCTATTATCCATACAATCCCCCAGACATAAACGAGATGCCTTGTTTAGCTCACCGACTACAATAGAGAAACAAACCACTAGTCTCGTATGATGCACGAAACCACAAGGAAAAACGAGGTTTTAGTAGTAATCCGCAACACTTGCATTTAAAACAAGAAAGTGAAATCTTCGGAACGCATTGCGCTTTCGGTTCTCCCTATTCTCACGGAAGTTCAGGTCCGTATCTCGTCCTGTTATTTTAGGTGCGTGGGAATAATTTCGATTAGGGGCAGTATGAAACCCCGGAACGTTTCAATGAGCAAATTTCTCCAAAGGCTATAATGAACCTGCACAGAATAAACAGCTATTGCTCGTCACTGAGGGCACTGTTTCGCACTTCGAATAAATTTAGTACCAGCGCCGTTCCACGCATGTCTTACCGAGGATACCTTGGAAAAACAACTTATTGCTGTGTTTATTACATAAAAATTGGGCGAAACCGAGTATGCGGTAATTACTTACGGAGCATGTCAGCGACCTACACAGTGCAAAGTTTTGTTATACGTCACCAAGGAATGCCCAACATTTCTTGAAAATATGGAATATCTCCTGTTTCTGATCTTGCCGGAACACAGGCGAAAGTGTAACTCTTATATAAAAACAACCTGAAAATTAAATCGACAATTTCATAAGTAACACAAGCACGTAGAAAGAAAATTAAGGTTAATGTTCCACTGGTATTGAAATGCCCCTGCACGTACGAACAACATCATTTTCACGAGCATATCTACGATAACTCGTGATTACACAATGAAATTCGGCAGTTACACCTGTAAGAGGTTTCCTTACATTTCTGATCATGATAAAATACTGAGACCGCAACGGTATTTATGCTATCTGTGGATGGAGATTAAATAATTCCAGCATTCGATATACCATCTATTTCAGGCTTTAAGGAACACCAGTCGTTGGGCGCGGCTTATTATAGTACATTATCCGGACCTCCCCTGGCGTCCGCCGGTTAAATATAGCAACCAAATTATGTTTTAAAATATCGAAATAGCGGTTTTAAAAAACTGGACGTTATGAAACTAACGCAAGCTTACATTTGCCATGGCGGGAACTGCCTAGCGCGAGGCCTTCTATGCAACGTGAGCGTGTAGGTCGTATACCAGGCGTCTTCCGCTACAGCGTGTCCCTAGGAGGCACAGAAGAAAATCTTCGCCGCCTAAGGAGGGGATACCCAGTAAACAAAATCATTACTTAGGTGGCCACTCTATTGAGAAAGAAAATTGAGCTTGAGGTGTAGTTTTAACTAGCGTACGCTTGCAGCAAACGCATAAAATTTGGAAACCGAAAATTTAGCTCAAGCGTGCCGTCAAAAGTGCCCGCTTTCAAAAGTAGGGGGGTAAATAGCACACTTTGCCTGTCACTGTTGACAGATGTGAGGAGGAAGACAGTGCACCCCCCCCCCCCTACCTGCCCCTACCCCTAGGCCAATATCTCTATGCGATGCAACGTGTTTAGATTGATGCGTTGCCACACTGCGCGAGGTCGAGAAGGAGAAGCAGAAGAAGAAGACATCGACGACGTCGCCCACGCGCTTGCGGGTCGCGCTGAATTCCGGGCCGCTGACCGAGAACCTTCGGGGCTGCATTCCAGGAGAAACCCAGTTAGGCCCCGCCATCATGGGTAAGTTGCCTGACATTGTAATGCGACCTGAGCTGTTCCTTTGCCGAAATTCGTGCGTAAAATGCCGTCATGCGGATGTAGTGTTAGGCTCAGAAACAACCATAATGCCGTCAACGTATAAGTACGAGCATCACCCGCTGTGTCCGTCGACAATTACGAGTGACGTAAGCCCGCGGGAGCGGAATTTAAGCTGGATTCTGCTGGAGCTGGAGCAGTCAGTCCGCAGACGAGCATGGCGTGGCTGAGCTGCAACGAATGGTGCGGCAAAGCAGCTAGCCAGTGCCTTCCTTGTGGGAGACGGTAATTCGGCGGCCCTGAGCCGCATCGTGCTCGTCCGCAGACCGAAGCGGCGATCCGGCCTGTCTTATGAATCCTGCCGATATGTAGAAGATGCCGTCACGGAAGAAGGGCGACGTGATTTCGGTCCGCCTGCATTGGCATATTGCGATTCTGCAGTATCCCAGCGACCACTGTCACACTGAGGGGAGGTTTTGGAAAGAAGAAAAGGCGCGAGAACGACATACGAGTGGTGGTGCCTCTGCTGTTGGGCTTGGGCCCGTAATACACCTAGCCCATTGACGAATACGTCCGGTACTAGGAACGATGGAAAAAGCGTTTACTTGAGATTAGTTACATGGAGTTATCGGAGAGTAACGGAAACCCACTTCATGCAGGAGCAGGTTAAACCTCTGTGTCCACATGTGGACACGTCGCTATCACTGCACGAAAGGCCTGCGCTTTTAATACCATCGTCTTTCCTAAGCGAGTTGACTAGTGTCACGTCAGTCACGATCTTCGAATCGGTCGCAATACCCCACCCATGATGTCGCATCGTTCTGCACCACTCACACCAACGATGCACTCCTACCACCGATGAACTCACGCCTCCGATGGTATGAAATAGGTGGCCGTATAGCATCCGGGGAATCCAAGGTCGAAGCCGTTCCCAGGGTAATATTTCACATATTGGCCCTTTTCATCAATTGTTCAGGTGGCCGGGTAGTGGTAAGGGGCGCCTTTCGTGGACCCCCTCAGCAGTGGGTCTCAATACTGCGCTGCGGTAGGCCCCGATGGATGGATGGGGTTGCCTCGTGGCCGATGTTTAATGACCTTGGCCGTGTTGAGACGTAATACAGCCTTTAATTTCCCGCGCCAGTTCGTCCTGCGTTATGGGTTCTGATGAAATCTGCTCGGCTCTTGTTAACTTTTCATTGCTAAAGGTGGACTGCACTGCATTCCGAGCCAAATACTTAGCGAATCTTAGGCACTAATACCAAAAAATTCTAACAAATCCGCGACGTAGCACTGACGCACCCTCAATGGTGTTTCAGCATGCGTAAGGTAACAACAAAAGTTCGCCCTTTGTTTCTTTTCTAGAAGTGAACCACTCGCCAGGACATTCATGAAAATAGTTACGCAAATGCTCAGTCATGCCAGAATGATTTTTAGTGTTTAGAACGAAATCCTTGGCCCCCTTGTTACTGAACTAAGCAGCTCCGTCTTTTGGTGTCTCGCGTGTCTCCAACACCCTCCAACACAGCGAGGGTTGGGGCCTCTCTTAAGCGACTCCTGCTCCCATGGAAGCAAGTCACCCGTGCCAGCGAATATGATAGATTGACGTGATATCCTAGGCACCATAGTGGAGAAGCATCACGGTGAAAAGCTACGTGCGGGATGTCGCGTGCAAACTTATACCGTGAAAGGATGCTTGGCAAAATTGAAAACATACGATAGCGAGGCGGGTAAAAAAAAAAGAAAAGAAAAAGACATTCGCGACTTTTCACACCATATGGCTGGGATAGATGGGTTCAGTCAATGTGTACTGGGGTCTAGCTAATTGTGTATTGTAAATGACTGTATTGCTTTCTACAGTAGCCAGAGACAACGCAGAGAGCTTCATGAACATTTTCTCCTTCATAGCTTAAGTACATATACTTAATCTGAAATTACTCTTCATCTGTTGGGGCAGACATGTCAGCAAAAAAGAAAAAAAAAACGTTTGCCATTCGTTCTCGCCGAGACTTCACTTACGCCACATGACTTAAAGATACAGTTATTAAAGTATACGTTTCCGTCGACATTTTAGTATGCTATCACCCTTTGGTGTTTCTCATTATTGAATGGTGTGGCTGCCTGAGCTTCTGGCGAGACACAGCGTACAACCTCATTGACTGTATTAGCACCCGCGTGACAGTACAAGGCTCAAAGCGTTTGCGCAGTGGTTCCATAGCACCATCTTCCTGCTGCTATGAGTGAAAAGGCTTAAATGTACGCATGTATGAGCTTATAAGCTTGCCGTTTCGCTTCACGCCAGGCTCATCACTCCATAGATTCTAAACGCTAGCTCATATTTCGCACATCGTTCAGTATAGCAAATAAATACTATCAAATATATTATGCCACACTACCATTTACGCTCCTGACCTAAGTACGTGTATTACTGAGCGCACTTCAGACTTGGCTGCATGCCTTACCTTAGTACAGCTCAAGACGAACAAAGTTGTGGTATTTTGGCACCACATACTGTCGTTGAAAACTTAAGTGTTTAGAAATTTCAACCACAGAACGGCAACGTACTTGCCCCTTCGTGCCTTTATCCGCACTCCAAAACGTAGTTCCCGAGGGGCGCCGACATCGAAGAAGTTCGTCTACTCTGTGACGTCATAGAAATGAGGAAATGTAATTGGCGTTCGCATTCACCCAATGCCTCTTGGAGAACGGCGTATTTGTCACAGCACTCTTCGATCGTATCTTACAGCTGATAGCAGAAGCAAAAGACTTGCCACCGCATTGTAAGTTGGCCACTGAATATGGACAGTATATATGTTGAGGCACCCCTTACCTCCCCCTCTCACTCCTCCCTAAAAATATGCAGGAAACATCGATGGTGATTGTCCAAAGCGAACAGCCCCTCAACTCGGCCATGCGAGTGCTTACGCGGGACAGTCTAAACAGCCCTCCACTTTTTCCTCCCGCCTCTCTTCGCAATTCGGTAGCCCGAGAGCACGCTCCCTTTCCTTTGGCGCGATTCCTCGCCTTCCCTTCCCCGATATCAGCCTCCGTCGCTCCACCGAACAACCAAGAAAACGGTTGAGAGAGCCAAAGAAAACTATTCACTTTATGAAAGAAATCAGCGACGATTAAGCGGTAAATTCTAAAGAAATGCGCCGCATTACAACGCACCTCCGGGGTCTCGGATCCATAACATCGCCAAGTGTTTGTTGTTCAAAATTTCTCTCGACACACGTCTTAACTATTCGAAGAGCGAAGTGCCACTGACAGTGTTCAGGAGCCGACCATCTTCGGTTGCACTACGGACGGACATCGGCCGTAACGTTGAAATCATTTTTTTATGTTGTCTACGTGCGCCTACAATATTCTTTCCAACTTATTCACCCCCCCCCCCCCCTACACCCATATAGAGCGTACCGCAGCTAAATGAAGCAAGAGTTAAAAAATATGCAAATGCAACGTAGCTGGACAGAACAAAGATAATGTTGTTGGCCGTCGCTTGGAGATACTCAATTTTTTTATTCCGCCTAATTAGATAATTAGTCAAAATAACTTCTTAACTATTATAATTAGAGGACAAGCGTCAACAAAAAAATTGTAGAGCAACATGAAAAACTCCCGATATAGCTTTAAGTTGCTGCATACGTGCTACATAAAAGTGTTTTTTCGAGCGTGAAAAAAGCCCGCGAACTCACGCAAAGTGCCTCGAGCGGCCAGTCGCACGGCAATTTTGCGTGCATTTGCGGTCTTTTTCCACACTCGGTAAAACCCTTTTATGTAGCTCGTATTGAGGAACTGAAAGCTGTATCCGGAGTTTTTCGTGTCGCTCTACAATTTTCTCATTGATGCTTTTAATGTAAGTGTAATATTTGAGAAGTTGAATAATTAATTAAGAATAATTACCTAATTAGGCGGACGTAAAATATACTTTAAGCATCTCCAAGCGATGGAAGACAACATTACTTTTGTTCTGTCCAGCGACAGGGCATTTGCATATATTTAAACTCTGGCTAAAGTTAGCTAGGACACCCAGCATATATATATATATGTACACCTATACCACGTGACTGGCTTCCCACACTTCACAGACATAGAGTTTATCCTACTTTGAGACTCTTAATGCTAGAGCATTAAAAGAACAAAAAGAAGAATAACAAGGCGCAATAAGAATGTGCCACACAAGCGGGAGCTCTGTATGTCAGTTGGCTACCTAGTAAGAAGTGCATTCCGCCGTGGCCTGATTCTGCAGGGGAGTCTGGGACGGTGGGCTCCTCCACCGCTCTGACGTCAGGCTACACCGGAACGACTGGTGCAAGCTCAACGGCGGCTACAAGCTCGACCAGTAGGCATGAGGATCCTCGTGAGTATACCAAGTTTTTGTGGTGCCAAACACAATCGTGCTTACGTAGTAGTGACAGCCCGTGTACATTTACGTTGCCACATTGCCTTTCAACTAAGATTACTACACTCGGTTTCACACATCGCGTGCAACGCTGTGAAAGCGAGGGAGACCTTTTTGGCGGTGGCTGCGTTCACACTAACAAATAGTTCGGCGTTTCTGCCGTCAAATACGAGAAAATATTCTCTATTTTGATTTCGTTATAGATAAAAAAAATGTTCAGCCTTAATAAGCAACAACAATCTCTGTTAGAAGTTGTTCGAGATCAATTAATTTTTTCTGGTTATCCTTTACGGGTTTTTAGTTTGCCGGCTGTTGCGCCAGGCTCGCGAGCAGTATCCGAGCGATAGAGATATGCACCGCAATGAAGAGCGCGCTGTGAGACATTTTGATGGCTGGACTTCCTCCGTCGTTTCCCCAGCGTTGCACTTTAAGAACGAAACGGGAGTATAGCAAGCGATGCCGTAACATGCGTTCTCACTCCGGATGTGGCGTCATGTGCGGGCAAAACTGCATGAAATAATAAAACCACATTCTTGCCGCCAGATTTCGAGATATTTGAAGCTGATTCGACACAGGTGGCCGTTGTACCGTTGCCGACGGCGAAGAGAAATCATGAAGCATGTTTCAGATACCGCGAATTGAGTTCGAAATCAAGCATGCAGCGTGAACATGATCACCCGCCACACGATGTAGCATTTTCATCTCGGTTCACGCGAAACAATAGTAGTTTTTGCTACATCAGACATTGAGGGGATGGTGACTTGGTCAACGTATCATATGGGGGTCGCGCTTATAGCATATATCAATGACACCCAAACGAAATATTGACATTTCCGTGTTCGTAGTGCACCAGTCCGTTATATGCGCCGCCTTCAAGACCCAGTAAGTCAATGAGCTCTCTGGGGGTTTCGGGCAGATGCGTCAATGCAAAAATAAAGAAAAGTATTCACGAGTGAAAATTTACTTAGTCACACAGAACGTATTCATAACGACATATGATATATAATAACGACATATGACATAAGACAAGTCCGCTTCTCAAAACGTTAGCTCCTGCTTTCACCTTGTTCTCGTTTTGCTCATCGTCTTGAATTTCCATCTCCCGCTTTCTCCGCATTTTCCCCAGAACGCATTCATAGCGTAGTTGCCAGCAGTTGCGGGCTGGCGTCGATTTTTCGCCTATACTTCAAGAGGCGCACCCGCTTTTATGGCAATTAAAGTGGTTTGGCCGGCATGCATGCAGTGTGCAGTGCAGAGCAGGTGTGCTCGCTTTGTGGGACACGGTAGTTATTATACGTTGCATGGCGTGGCCATTTCAGGCTGCTTCTTTGTGTCTCTGTCTTGTCCAAACCCTACAACCCCTTTGCAGATGGTCAAGGCAGAGCCGTGTCACTTGGAACAGCTGGCAGTCTTAAATTGTTGCCGGAAACATTGAATGAATGTTAGTGTTTGAGGGTTACAAAGCAACACCTGGGCTATAAAAGCATGAAGCGGCAGTGCAAAAACACTATTAATTTCCACCCCTAAGGTTTATCAAAGCGAATACACGTCTAAGTAAACGAGCCTTATTGTATTTTGTTGCCAATGGAATGACAGCTGACACGGACGGGAATCACACTCTGTATACACCTCGCACGTCTAAACAGAACGTACACCGTTGGCGATGAGCAACCACGGCGGCAAGCTGGCGATAGAACACAGCGATCATTTGTGTGTTTATTTGAATATTGAAGTTTGTCTCCGCGCCGCTGGTATATTCAAAGCCACAGCATATAACGCCGAGCTTTATGCTCACCGAAACCGAGTAAGGAAGGTCGGACGCTATATAACATAAAGCTATTCTAATCGCTTTCAATGTCATTTCCGCCATTACTCCTCTGCGATTGATCGATAATTTTCGGGACACGCCCTCAACGCTTGTCATCCATACGAAGTCATAATACCGTGAGAACTCCCTCTCCCAAAATGACCAGCATGCACTGATTATGCATCACATTTCCTTAGAATGTAAAGAAAAATATTTTGATAATGTTAGTTCTCAGCTTTGTCGATGTTATACCACCGCTATTGGACGACGAAAATTCTCTGGTCGTCCCCACTTCACCTGTGTCTCACGCGACCTGACAAAACTGCGAGAACTCACCACGTCAAAGAGATGTGTGTGCACTGCAGATGCAATAATATTCCGAACAAAAGAGAAAATTTTATGTAATACTCGGATGCTGCGCGTTTTTTTTTTTTGCGTGGCAGTATAACCTTGACCCGCCATGGTTGCATGCGGCTATGCAGTTGGGCTGCTAAGCACGAGGTCGCGAGATTGAATATTCGGTGCGAGATCGAATCGAGATCGAAAGATTTCGGTGCGCGTTAACGAACCCCAGGTGGTCCAAATTGTTCTGGAGTCGCCAACTACGGCGTGCCTCAAAATCAGGTCATGGTTTTGGCCCGTAAAGCCCCATTATTTAATCAGTATAACCTTGCCGAGCCCTTTCGCCAAGCATACGACATCGTTCTGCTAACTCATGTTTGCTGAGGATATGTTTTAGCGTATATGTTTTTCTCCCTATTGCACGCGTATTTTCAACCTAAGCAAGGGGTGCGGACCCATCGTAGACGCCGGCACCACTCCGGTTATCATCCGGTTATCACCTTGAGTGCGCCAGCGCGGTCGCACCGAAACCCTCTCCTTTCCTGCGCGCTCCACTCATGCCCGCCAACTAGATAAGAAAAACCTGTCAAGCTTGCTTATGCTACTCGCTTTGAAAGCGAACATAATTGACTTCCAATAAACGACGCGATTTAAATGTGCTCTCTGAAGAAGGTTATTGGCCACTGCCAGATGCTTGCGTCGGCGGTGCTTACATTTGACGTCAGGCGTTATAGTCGGCAGTTATATGACGTTACGGGGCTCCTGATGTGAAACTCATTTCCGCGCAGCCATCCACGGAGACCACGCCTCAGCACCGAGGCAGAGGCATAAGAACCATAGCAAGCATGGCAGAGAAGGACATCATGGTAAGGGGTAGATGTTGCTGTCGCGACTTCTCATTCAAGATGGACTACGTAACTGTGCAAATGCGTATGCGTGAAATACTACAAGAAGTAGTGAAAAGACAAACCTTACATAACTATTAAGGAGAAATATATTGCAGTAGATGAGGATAAGGTAAGCAAACAAAAAACGGCATGCATTCACGTGTCCACCATACTTATTCGCCAGGTCTATCTGGCACGTGGTAGGCAAGAGAGCGAGAGTAAATTTGATTATTATGAGTCTCCGTAGTTGAAATCTCTTGGTTTGACGTTTTATTGCTTAACGGGTCTCGCCCAGCACCCGAAGGACTTGCTAAGGGATAGTGTGAATGAAAGTTAAGAATCTAGGATCGGAGAGTGAGCGAGTCATTCAGAGTAGTGGTAGATATAATGCAGTGTGCGTTGTGTAAACTGTACTAGCACGTTACTTTTGGTCTGCGGTGAATTACCACGAGGGTGTGTGTTTGCGAAAGACGGTCAATCGCCACTGAGAGAGCAGATAGAGGTCATACTAAGGCATTTAACATGTCTGCTGTCTAACGTGCCATAAGCCACTGTAAGGGCCTTCCTGAGCACGTCACAAACACCAGATACTATTGGATTTGCAGGCAGGATAACCGCCATATTTGCCTAAGATCTTTGTTTTTATGTGCTGTAGCAAAAAGTTTTCTAATGTGTTGTTACATGTATGAAACTGTGCGCTTGTTTAGTCCTGAGCCAAGTTGTGTTCCGTTTTAATATAGCCATATTAATAAAACGAGAAACTTGTATAACAGCTTTACTTGATTTTAAAAGTATAATGTGGGGTGTTTGTCGCAAAGAATTGTATAACGCTTTTCTTCAATCGGTGTATTTGCTCTTATACTTTTGCGATTTCCATTTATATTGTCCCATTCACACAATGATCCAATGTGAAGGAGCCTGTCAATTTTTTCAATAAATAAATAAGTTTCTGGAAGCCTGGTCAAAGCTATAGACCATTCAACATATTGAGCACGTGCAAAGCAATCGAATGGTGAAGTAACGCTATAATGAGATTAGTTGCCAGGGGAGAACTGAGAGGTCGATTTTATAAGAGCGCTCGAGCCATGATACTTATAGGTAGGTGAAGGATACGCGAATAATAGGCAGTGAAAGACGGTGACGAAAAGTAATAGAGCAACTCGTCTGAGCGCCCACCATTCTCTAGCATAACGCTTTGAGTTTGTGTCACCTTCACGAAAGAGACGACGCTTATCATTAGGAGTGGACCGAGATGCGCAGGGACCACAGAGCGAGCATGATGAGTGGATTAGGACGTTATTGCAGCCACACTATGTATTCACGGCTAATGTATCGCCCTTACACAAAATTTTGAAGGATTTACTGGTTCAAGTGCATGCTAAGTAAATCGCTAGCGCTTCATGCGTTCTCATTTTCGGGATGCGTACTTATGGCATGAACCAATGGTATAGTCGTCGTAGCACCTAACTGCATCTTTTTTCATGTGCCACCCATTCCTCATTTGGTTGCAGGCGACTTGTAAGTATTCCACGTCTTTATTGTTAAGAATAATAAATATTTTAGTCACCAAAACATTCACTACGTTCGGACTTTCAGTGCCCCCGCCCACAAATAAATATACGCAAAGCGATCAGCTCGACGATCAAGCGCATAAATCAAGACCATAATTCAGTCTAATTCAAGTGCAAGTAAAGGTTCGTTAAGGGCTTATAACGTAATGGAAAAATAAGTGAATATATTAAGCAAGTCTGGTATGTTTATTTATCTGGAGGCTATTCGATTGGGGCGCACATTCAGCCAGTGAAGACAGAACGGCTGTGATTGTGCCTATTTTAAAAGGAACTACTCCAATATGTCATGCTGAGGTGCACACATGAATAATTTCTCGACAGAGGGCAGAAATCAGAACTTACAATTCTTGATGAACTTAGTCGGGAAGATTTACTGTGCTAGAAAGTGCCTAAATTTCTTTTTAAGTGGTCCCAGAAGCGGTTTGGACAAATCATGGCGACAGTATACAGTCTGATGCGTGTCCACTTAACGATGTTCTCCTTCAATATTGATTTCTCGATATACAGCCAATATATGCATTCCACGACTAGGTTCTGTTCACCACCACCGGCGAGAAGCATTATGGTAATAGCAGTCCTTAGCGGGCTGAGGGTCGACTGTGGTAAGAAGCATATGTTGTGTCATGCCAGGAGAAACGCACTATTCCCGTCATCGTTACTTGAAACCCAAGTACAAGGGAAAGCGCCGAGAACTATAGTGTTACGGCGATAGCAGCGCCCGCGCATTGGGCTTGGGCAAATCTGTTTATTGAAGCGTAAAGCTTTACTACGCAAGTCGACACCGTGCTTCGCGCGAGCCGGCGTGCGTCGGAATTGGCTCCGTAAGCGTGTTCGGATTCGGCGCAGGTGCCCACAGCCGCGCGCTATGCGTCATCGTTTGACGTTCGCCGCAAGCGCGTGTTTATCGCGGAGGCCGTCTATATAACCGCTTGCCAGATAATAGGCGTGCGCATTCAATATGGAAGGAGAAGAGAGTATTACTATCGATAGAGAGCGCTGTGTTTATGGTTGTACAGAAATCGCAAGAAATTTAATAATGCTGCATAACTTACGGGTATATATCATTGATAAGCAATTTGCATAACTACGCAAGGCACACGTACAACATAACCATAAGCTAACCAAAGCATATTCAAAAGGAAAAAACTGTAAGCATAACGATAGGCTAAATCATAAAGCATAACTACTAGCTAAACCCTAAGCGGATCCATAACTTATCCATAAGCATATCCATAAGTTAAACCGTAAGCATATCCATAGGCTAAATCATGAAGCAAAACCACAAGCTAAACTGTAAGGATGACCATAGGCTATATCATAAAACATAACTATAAGCTAAACCATAAGCATCACCGAACCTTTTCGCTTACCCTAGCTAGGCCCTAGCTAATTTGTTATTAATCAAGCGCCATTAACATTAGCGGCACCATACGAGAACGTCTAGGGAGTGCCTGGAGGGAGTGTATTTAAAACCAAGCCTCCCCTTCACACGTTGTCCCATCAACTCCGCCTCCAGATGCTAAGAAGCGAAAGAGAGACAACGTATCCCATCCGTACATTTTAATAAAGACAAGTGTTTTTTTTTTCTTGCACTCTCCATCTCTCTCTCTCTCTCTCTCTAACAAGCGTTGCAACCTTTCTTTCGTTTCATTTTCTGTCTGAGGTAATGCTTCCCTCACGGCTCACAGTAAGGCCCCGATTCACACAGCCGTCAAACGCCCCGACCCGTCAGTGTCACGTCACCGTCATGCGATAGCGTTTTGTGGCCAGCTTTTTCCTTTCAAAATGCTGTACCTTCGATCGCATCGGCCACCATAAACCAGCGTGACATTATCGACAAGAAAATGGCGAGGAGGCGCTCTCTCGGGACGAACAGCCGTGTCTTGCCAGTGACGGGACGGGGCGTTTGATAGCTTTATTATTCCGGGCCTATAGGGCTGACTTCGTTATTTTGCTGGAGCTGTGTTTCATGATGGTCCATTAGGTTTTTCATTATTTTCCGTTCTATAGTCATGCACCAATTTTCCTATTTATAGAAAGTAACGCAGTGTCACTGAAAAGGTGAGAAGAATAGAAAA
The DNA here is from genome assembly GCF_038994185.2 of Dermacentor albipictus. Classification (NCBI taxonomy): domain Eukaryota; kingdom Metazoa; phylum Arthropoda; class Arachnida; order Ixodida; family Ixodidae; genus Dermacentor; species Dermacentor albipictus. Next base: position 126,311,480 of record NC_091822.1, on the reverse strand, counting down.
TATGATAAACCGTCACAAATTCACAACGGAAGCTATGTACTTAACTGTTCTCCTCTGTACGTCTTTAAATTCAGCTACGGTATACACGTTCAATGACACAAACTGACCAAACAGTCAATTGGTGATTTCCGCAGCCCAACAACAAGATATCGTCGTGGTCATCGATATTCCTGGTAAGCACTGCTCTGCTTTTACTTCGTCGTAGTTCACATCAGCAGATGCATAATTCTGAAATGCAAAGCCGCACTGACCTTCGTCTTCAAGAGGGGAGAACCTCGGGCCAGGTTATCCGACATGTTTAAAGAGGAAAAGAACCGCGACTTTAGACGAAAGAGTGGGCAGGGCGAGCGGTGACTAGGAACTGAGGTTTTTTAGCATGAAACACATAGCAGCAAAATGTCGCATTTGTGCGAGGCATACTGTAATTGTGCAATCGTGTATGTTTATTTTTTACTTACAACTCCTGAAGGAACACTTCTGGAGTACGACGTACAATGTCACTCGGTAAGAACAGTAAGAACATCGTTATTGCAGAAAGTTTGTCAGCATGTTGGTGATAAGAAAATGATTGCATTAAAATAGTATAATCAATTTTCTGTCGCAGAGCATTCGAAAGTGTGACAATTAACTTTAATAGTATTGGAAATGGCACTTTTAGCAAAGGGTCTAGGTACCCTGTTGCAGTGTTTGAAAGCGTGCGGGAAGAAATTGCGCTGATAATCCGTTCGGATTCTTGCGTCTGGATATACTTGTAACGTCTTATAGCACAGGATGCCTTCGCGAACGCGAGAGATGTATCGCGAGTAAGATGATAAGATGAGTGATCATTGCAGAGTGGCGCGTCATTAATTAGACGTGTCGTGCGTTGAGATAACGCAGGACGTTTTGAAACGTCAATGGTGCAAACGCAGAACAGAATCGACGTTGGTGATTAAAAGGCGAGGTCGTATCAGCGCCAAAGATCTGAGTGGCCCGTATATGACCTGATTAAATTTTGGGAACACAGATCTCATACAGTTTACAGGGATTCGATGCGCTTCTAGAATGACGCTAATAAGAGTTTTAGACCTATTCAATTTGGACGACATTGGAACGTTAAATAGTGCATTTCTGATCCGCTTTCTAAGCGCCTCTTCTGTTTAATACACAATATGGTGAGATTACGAGGTACATGTGACGATAACTAAAAAGTGCTAAACTAAAATACATTATGGCGAGCTGTTAGAGGGATAGATTACTTGTGAAGAAGAGTGGCTTGTAGCATCGACACTGCAATTCCCTAGGATTTAGTCCGCACCAACTAGGTATCACAGTACGTGCGACACACAAAAATCAACTTGTTATATGTTGCTGTAGTGTAATGTGATATAATTTAATGCAGTGTAGTGTAATAGGATAACTGTTGACGTAACCAAGGGAGTAAGAGACAAAATTACCAACATAAACGTTAAAGGACATATTTTTGATGAAAGCTTCATGTTGCATCTGCAACGGAAGGAAACCACCTATTCTCCTTAGCAGACCGGGGTAATTAAGATGACTTGCATGGGTAGGCTATTTGCAATCAGCAAATACTATTTTTAGTAGGCCAATATCAGTGTCAGAATACATATGAAAGCTTCATGTAGCATCTGTAATTGAAGAAAAAGAAACTCTTCGGTTTACCAGACTGCAGTTATTAAGAATAGCTTACATAAGCCATTGGAATCTGAAATTGGCAACGTTTAACGCTTGAAAATTATCTAGTGAGTCGAGTCTAGCAGTGCTATTGTCGTAATTCGCGGGCAATAAAGGATATAATAGGGCTCAGTGAGGTTAGGACGACAACTGAAGCATACACATTGCTAAAAAGTGGGCACGTCCTGTGCTACCGGGGCTTGGTGGAGAGACGAGAACTAGGAGTCGGATTTCTGATTAATAAGCATATAGGTGGCAACATACAGGAATTGTATAGCATTAACGAGAGGAAAGCAGGAATAAGAGGTACAAGTTGAAGGTCATACAGGTCTACGCGCCTACATATAGTCATGATGACGAGGAAGTCTAAAGCTCCTATGAAGACGTGGAATCGGCGATGGGTAAAGTCAAAACAAGATACGCTACACTGATTGGCGACTTAAATCCCAGGGTAGGCAAGAAGGCGGCTGGAGACAAGCCAGTGGGGGAATACGGCTTAGGGGATAGGAATAGCAGAGGAGAGTTATAAGTAGAGTCTGCAGAACGGAATAATTTGCGGATAACGAATACATTCCTCCGCAAGTGGGATAACCGAAAGTGGACGTGGAGGAGCCCGAATGGCGACACTAGAAATGAAATAGTCTTCATACTCTGCGCTAACCCTGGCCTCATACAAGATGGGGACGTGCTCGGCAAGGTGCGATGCAGTGACCATAGGATGGTAAGATCACGAATTAGGCTAGACTTGAGGAGGGAACGGAAGAAACTAGTACATGAGAAGCCGATCAGTGAGTTAGCGGTAAGAGGGAAAATAGAGGAATTCCGGATCAAGCTTCAGAACAGGTAATCGGCTGTAACCCAGGAGGAGGACCTTAGTGTTGAAGCAGCGAACGACAACCTTATCGACATCATTAAGGAGTGTGCAATAGAAATCGAGGGTAACTTCGTTAGACAGGATATCGGTAAGCCTCCGCAAGAGACGAACCATCTGATTAAGAAACGCCAATGTATAAAAGCCTCTAACGCTACAGCTAGAATAGAATTGGCAGAAGTTTTCAAGTTAATCAACAAGCGTACGATAGCTGACGTAAAGAAGTATAATATGGATAGAATTGAGCATGCTCTCAGGAACGCAGGAAGCCTAAAAGCAGTGAAGAAGAAACTAGGAATAGGCAAGAATCATGTATGCGTTAAGAGACAAATCGGGCAATATAATTACTAATATGGATAAGATAGTTCAAATGGCTGAGAAGTTCTATAGAGATTCATACAATACTAATGGCACCAATGACGATAAGGGAAGAGGGAATAGTCTAGATGAATTTGACATCCCACAAGTAGTAAAGGGGGAAGGCAGCTGGGAAGGATGAGGTTACAGCAGATTTGTTGAAGGATGGTGGGCAGATTGTTCTAGAAAAACTGGCCACCCTGTATACGCGATGCCTCATGACCTCAAGTGTACCGGAATCTTGCAAGAACGTCAACATAATCTTAATCCATAAGAAAGCGGACGCCAAAGACTTGAAAAATTATAGACCGATCAGCTTACTGCCCGTTGGCTACAAAGTTTTTACTACAGTAATCGCAAATAGAATCAGGAACACCTTTGACTTCTGTGAACGAAAGGACCAGGTAGGATTCTGTGAAGGATAGTCAACAATAGAACATATTCATACTATGAGTCAGGTGATAGAGAAATGTGCGCAATAAAACCAACCCTTATATATAGCTTTTATCGATTACGAGAAAGCGTTGGATTCAGTCGAAACTTCAGCAGTCATGCAGGCATTACGTAATCAGGGTGTAGACGAGCCGTATGTAAAAATACTGAAAGATATCTATAGCGGATCCACAGCCACCGTAGTCCACCATAAATAAAGCAACAAAATGCAAATAAAGAAGGGCGTGAGGCAGGGAGGTGCGATCTCTCCAATGCTATTCACAGCGTGTTTACCGGAGGTATTCAAAGACCTGGATTGGGAAGAATTGGGGATAAGAGTTAATGGAGAATATCTTAGTAACTTGCTATTTGCTGATGATATTGCCTTGCTTAGTAGAAGGGTGGGTCTCAAAGTGCCAGAAGGGTGGGTCTGAAAATGAATCTGCAGGAAACTAAAATAATGTTTAACAGTCTCGGAAGAGATCAGCAGCTTAGTATAAGTAACGAGGCACTGGACGTGGTGAGGGTTATTCCCTTACCACTTCCTTCTACTTAGGGCAGGTAGTGACCGTGGATCCGGATCATGAAACTGCAATAATCAGAAGAACAAGAATGGGCTGTGGTGCGTTTGGCAGGCATTCTCAGATCATGAGCAGCCGGTTGCCATTTTTCCTCAAGAGAAAAGTGTACAACAGCTGTGTCTTACCATTACTCACCTACGGGGCGGAAACCTGGAGGTTTGTGAAAATGTTTCTACTTAAATGGAGGACGACGCAACGAGCTATGCAAAGAATAATGATGGGTGTAATGTAAAGGGATAAGAAAAGAGCAGATTGGGTGAGGGAACAAACGCGAATTAGTGACATCTTAGTTGAAATCAAGAAAAAGAAATGGGCATGGGCAGAGCATGTAATGAGGAGGGAAGATAACCGGTGGTCATTAAGGGTTACGGACTGGATTCCAAAGAAAGCGAAGCGTAGCAGGGGACGGCAGGAAGTTAGGTGGACGGATGAGGTTAAGAAGTTTGCAGTGACAACAGGGCCACAATTAGCACATGACCGTGGTAGTTGGAGAATTATGGAAGAGGCCATTGCCCTGCAGTACGCGTAGCCAGGCTGACGATGACATAAGCATGCTATTCGTTGGAGTCTTCTAGACACGTAAGTACGGCGTTTCGATGTTTAGAAGCAATGATTTCCACAAAGAGTGGCATCAGTCCCTGTTGAAGAATTGCCAAACTTCAGTTTTTCGTCTGTTCAACTAACTTTAATTGGTACCACATTGGCGCTTCATCTAACTGCACTTTTATATGCATTAACCTGCTAGAGAGAACCTCGTCATGTTGAGCTTCTCGCGTTGTAACTTGGCTCTTATACCGACGGGTCCTGTCTCGAAAGCAATTGCTGCAGATGCCTGTAGAGGACGATAGCATCTTGAAACAATGGTTCTTAACAACCTTGCGTGAAGTTGAAAAAAGTGAAACGCGGATATAGGCATCAGGAATGCGTCAGTAAGATGTGTATGTTATTATGAATGTTTCTATCTTGTCGGAGGCGATATGCTTCTGGCTCCGGGGAGGCTGTGTACTTTAGCCAGTAGCCGTGCTACAGCGAACAATACGTTTTGAAATAGGAAAATCGAGAATATGACAGAATGACTGCCTAGTAGGTACAAAACATTATGAGTGACGCGGGCATATGGTCGTGAAAGATAAAGAAATATCAATAATCAAACGCATGAAAACTACGACTGACACTGTTAACACAAACAGTGGTAATTTATCACCAGTAAACTCCAGGCGTCTCGGTGACATTATACGAAGTACTTAGGCCATGGTTTCATCGGTTCTTAATTTTCGTCTGAACGACGCTCCTAGGTGGTATCTGATACGTTAGAATTACAAAATCTTCAGCGATCGGTGCTTGTCTTCATTTTTGATCCCTCTATCGAGAGTAACCGATGAATTCAATGGCTTTTACGCTTAAGTTCACTTTGGTACTGGGCCCAGTCAGAATGTTTCACGTGTAGTTGCCAATGACCGTGCAGTGACGTCCCAAGCCGTGGAAACTCGACAACGAACATTCCAGGCAGGGCGAAGGGAACGCCCTTTCCTGACCGGCTTGAGATGTTTGCGTATTGTGGCGAATGGAATTGTAAACTTAAAAAATGTTACAAACGCAGGCAAGTCCAAGCCGTGGTAGGGCTCCTGTTTGTCTTCCTGACTGTTCTACTGGTTACTCTGTGCTACGTGCTGTTCACTTTTCTCACAGGTGAGCAAACTATTGACCGTTAGAATACTCAACTACAAGACACACTACGAAGCGTGCCATTTCGCAGTTTTACGTAACGACTGCTATACTAAGGATACTTGATTGGACGAACTGGTGGCATTGAAGCTGTAGATGGTTTCATTATCTTTTGCAACACTCTGTGTCATGCACCCTATGTATTGATGACAGTGATAACAAATAAATCACTATTTATTTCATGTGCCGCGGAGAAGCTAGAGGTCTCAATACTGGCGCTCAGACAACGAAAGTAGAATTGTAAAACGATTACGAGCAGTGTTACAAGATCACCAACAGTAAATTAAACAAAGGCGATAAAAATAAGCAGATACGTAAGAAGTAACAATTAAGGAATAGCACAAAATTACATGCAACGTACATTACATGCCTACGCGGAAGGAGGAAGAGACTATTAGAGGAAAAGACAGGAATGCAGCTAGAAAGAAGGCTGAGGAGAAACTGAAGCTCGGAAGACAAGGAAGAGAAACGTTTTGAAAGATACAAGCATGGGGAAAATGACAATATCCACTTTACATTCTTTGGAAATGCGAGTTTTAGCTGAAAGATGCGGGAACGTGGAAGGGTTCATGTTCCCTGACAGTCTTCTGCGGTACTCGCCGTGAAACACAAGCTGCTAGATTCGTACATGCAGTAATTCCATGCATGCGTTTGTTTAAAAAGGACGTTGGTGCGACTACAGCAGCAGGTAAGTGGTGGAACCACAGGAGGATTATTCCATCTTGAAAAGTTTTTTCGTGCGCGAGGTCAGAAAACTACGTTTATATAATTTGGTTCAGTTTTTGTGCGCGTGTTCGATTAATATGCTATTTGAATATTCTTTTGTTATTTTTTTATCATGGATATTCTGTTAGTCTCACTTGGGACTGTTACAGGTTGGGTTTATATACAAGCAAATACAAATTACAATCAATACCAAAATGAGATTGCAGCTCAAAATTAATTGCAGCTCTTATGAAGGAAACTGACTCATGCTCTGTACTTTTGTCGCAGCAATAATGGGTGGAAACATGTACAGAAGCGGTTAGTCGTATGAGAAGAGGCAGTAAATGGAGCTTTCTCAGAAATCTTCTTAATAAAAGCAATCCAAAGGGACGGCTAGACTACCTTTAGACGGGATTATCAAGTTCCTAACAAGGCATGGTATGATGGACAGCAACATCGCTCAAAGCATGCTGTACACCTACCTTCCTTCGAAGGATCGTGGGGCATGCAGGGAGGCAGAGAAGGTCCTATATGCGGAATAGACCGGGATGAGTGCCCCACTTCTTTATGAAGCCGTCTCCGTATCAGAGGTTAGACACGTCCTTTTTAACCTCTATAGCAAGTCTGCTCTAGGAACCGATGGCATCTCAAACAAACTTCTTAAGATCTAGGATGAGGAGGCAATATATATATTAACAAATGAGCTCAGTCGAATCTGGAAGTCGGGTCAAGTCCCTGATGAATGGAGGGCGGCCAAGGTAGTTTTCATCCCCAAGCCTGGAAGGGCTACCAGTATGGAAAACCTCCAACCCATCTGGCTCACTTCATGCCTTTGCAAAATCATGGAGCATGCAGTTCATAATCGAATATCAAGTCACATCGAACGACATTGCTCTTTCTTCACAACTTGATTGAATTTCGACCTTCCGTCTCCGCACAGGATGCGATGCCCCTATTGAAGAAATCAATCTTTGATAACTAACCGTACTATAGACGTAATGAGTGTTCTGGCCCTATACCTGGCTAATGCCTTTGACAGGGTCAGTCACCAACACATCCTAGGTGATATATCCAAGCTCTATGTTGGTAGGAGATTTTTAAACTTTAATAAATCCGTCCTTGGTGAACACACGGCGTTTATCAGAGTTGGGACGGTTATCGAAGGGCCTTTCTCTACTTTGTCTCGGCACACCCCAGGAATCGGCGCTGTCACAGCTGCTCTTTTATATCGCTATCGACAGGTTCTTCGAGAGGTTGGCTTGCATCGCAGATGTCGGGCATGTAATCTGTGCGGACGATATCACCATCTGGATCCCCGAAGTGTCGCTAGTCAGATAAGAGGAAAGCTTACAAGAAGCTGTTATCATAGAGGATTTCCTCGCTAGCACGGGGTTGACGCTCTCTCCCACAAAGTCGGATCTACTGCTGTACAGGAAAGTAAGACAAGTGGGCAAAACTAAAAGATTAACGCGACTAGACTTGGTTCCTATTCAGATACTAAATAAAGCGGGCACCTGCGTACCCAGAACTGCGACTATGTTTATTTTTTGCGCAGCCAGACACACGAGCTTTCTGTATTTCTGCTCTCATACGGAAGAAAAAGAAATTGCCTCCTCTGTTTCTGTACCCAGCTGCACCTGCACCAACGACGCACGCTTCGCCGATGGTCACAGAGGAGACAACTACATACGATACTAGTGAGGTTACCTCAGACTTTACCACGCCTTCTTCTGGTCCCGTTTCTCCTCCGCGTCCTCCTCCGCGTCCTCCTCCACATCCTCCTCCGCCTTCTTCGCCACCTACCCTGCTTCCTGCTCCCCTTCCACCTCTACTTCCACCGCCACCTCCTCCTCCGCCTCCCCCACCTCCTCCGCGTCCTCGGCCTCCTCCTCCGCCTCCCCCACCTCCACCACCTCCTCTGCATCCCCACCCTCAACCCCGACCTCGACCCCCGCCTTCTCCTCCACCTCTTCCTCCACCTACTTCCCCACCTCCACCGCCTCCTCCACCTCCCGCGTTTATCCCACCTCCTTCGCCTATGCCTCAACCACCTCCTCCACCTCCCGCGTTTATCCCACCTCCTTCGCCTATGCCTCCACCTCCTCCCTCGCCACCTCCTCCTCCTCCACCTCCACCACCTTCTCTGCGTCCACGGCCTCGTCCCCAGCCTCATCCACCACGTCCTCCTCCCTCACCTCCACACTACGCCAACTCCACCTCCACCTCAACTCCACCTCCACCGCCTCCTACACGTCCCCGGCCTCGTCAACCGCGTCCTCCTCCACCTCCCCCACCTCCCCCGACTCCTTCACCCTACGCCAACTCCACCTCCACCTCAACTCCACCTCCACCGCCTCCTCCGCGTCCCCGGCCTCATCCACCTATACCCCCGCCTCCTCCACCTCCCGCGTCTCCCCCACCTCCCGCACCTCCTTCTCCCCCGCCTCCAGCTCCCTCAACTACATCTCCTCCCTCACTTCCTCCTACGCCTACGCCGCTTCCTGTGACTACTTCGAGTTCCACGCCTACCACTGTTAAATGTGAGTGGATTTATGAGTATTTGCCTAGATGTAGGAACGCGTTGGATGCCGAGATAGAATCACCTCACAGTGAACCACAACTGGTCCTGTGATCGACAAATTCGGTCCTAATGTTTAAATCCAAGACCGACTTGCGGTAGATGTCAAAGTCAAAGGCAGGCTCAATTTTGCAAGCGAAACCGAGAACGTTGAGAATGTATCGCTTTAACAGGAGAAAGAGATTGTCATAGGTTTTTTCGCAGGGCCTGTAATGTCTGTTGCAACAACGGACATACAAAGCTGTTTTCCGTCACCCACGAATAGTTGTCCTTCCAACGGCTTTATTTTCCAGCTTCTGTATTAGAATTATACTTTATTACTTGTATAAATTATAATTCCCAGCTATGTTTTCTGCGGTCGTACGTGTGCAGCTGCATTGCACATTTTTTCAAAGAATTCGCTTCTAGGCAGCCATTATTCAATATTCCACTTGTGGCTCACAGGTCTTGGAGAATGAGTACACTGCACTTGTTTGTGCTTGCGCATCCACACATTTGTAAGCACAAGAAATATCTCTTCTTGCTGTGCCGGCGTTTTGCCCATTGCATCCCTCAAACAGCATCTAAATTATTATTTGCTATAGAAAACACTGCGAAAACCCATGATATACATGGCAGTCACCCCCATTTCACCTGGCTGTCATGCGACGTCATGAAGACCGCGATGGCTCCCCTTCTGACTTGACGTATACACACTGATATGGCATGAATAGACCGAACAAAAGAAATGTAATTTCTGATTCGGTTCTCTTTCGCCATTAGCTCCCTGCTCGTGGTCAAAAGCTTTAGGGTGGCGCCCACTTCGCCTGTCTGTCACGCGTCGTCATAAAATCTCGAAACCTCAACGCGTCACATTGGCGTGCACATCTTAAAAAGATGCATCAATATGCCGTAATATTCTGATTTTTATTTGTGGATAGCCGGAGACCGTAAGCAATAGAAGATGGCTGCCTACCAATCGCTTAAGCTACGGCTACTCGCACCAGCCGGTGAGTGGGCTTATTTGCGTAATAAAACTTTTTGCGTGGCAGTATAACGTTATCGAGCCTTTTGGCGCATATACGACATTCTTATGCTACATCTTATTTGCTGAGAATCGGCTTTAGTGGCATTATTATCCTTCTATTGCACGCCACCACGGTGTTCGGCCAGCCACCGCAAGCTAAGGAAGGGGAAGTGGGCCAATCGCAGACGCCGGCACCATCCGCCTTGTCTATTTATCTAATTTCTCTGCGCTCGCTCGGTTCCACCGAGGCCCTTTCCATTTGAGCGGACTCCTCGGCTCTTCTCAGTGAACGGGATAAGAAAAACCGCTTATTGTACGCAATGTTCGAAAGCAAACAAAAGTGACCTCCTATAAACGAGGAGAGCGTTTGAGTGGGCGGTTCAGGCCACGCTCCGGGCAACTGCCCGATGATTGCGTCGGCGGCTACTTAAACTGGGCGTCCGGAAGTACCCTTGACGGCATGACGGCCACGATGACGCATAATTGCTGTTGCAGTAAAAAATATGAGCAAGTTAAAGGAAGCACCCTTTGTTGATTGCGATGAATAAGGAGATTCTACGACCTTCCTTTAAGCTTTTTCCAGTTGACATCCTGTGGATTACGTTTGCGTGCAGTTATGCTCAAAGTACTCATTGTAGAAGCACGAGTGAACCCGTCACCTTTCTTTCGAGTTAGACATATAGGGCGCTCTCACGTAAAACTATTCCAATCTTTTTTTATTTCAATCTTCTGACGTCACAGTTACTTACCACCGACGCAAGCATCGGGCGGTAACTGGCTGCGTTGTTTAAAAAGCCTAGTCAAACGCTCTCCTCGTTTTTAGGAGGTCACTTTTTTTTTTCAAAGCGAACATCATTGCCTATATTGAGCAGATATTTTTACAGAATTGACTGAAAAGAGGCGAGGTGCACGCTCAAGGAGACAGGGGCTTGTAGGACCGAGTCAGCCCAGTGAAAGTGGGTGATGGAATGAAGAGGGTGGTGTGGTGATCCCGTCGCGTGCTATTGGTCCACTTCTCCATGCTTAGCTTGCCGTGGCTGGTCGAAAATCGCGTAGGCGCGCAACGGAACATCAAAAATGCCGCCAGAACGGATGTTCAGCAAACAAGAGTTCGCAAGGTATGTCGCATGTGTGCCGAAAGGGCTCGATAATGTTATGCTGCCACGGAAAAATGTTTATTATACGCAAATAAATCCATGCTCCTCGGCCACTCCGAGTCGCTAGTGCCGGAGGAATCGGCAGGCAGGCATCTGCTATTGCTTTCAGAACGGGACAGTCTGCGGCTATATTAAAAAAAATTTTTGTCCGGCATATTAATGAGTCTTTAACGCGTACACGTCACTTTGACGGCGGGAGTTTTCGCGCTTTTGTGACGTCGCGTGGCAGACAGGCGAAGTGGGCGCAGCCCGAAAATGTTTGATCAATGGCGGAGTATTACGGCGAAATATCTGCCGAATCATAAATAGTTATTTTTCTTTCGCTTGGTCTAATCATGTATAATCAGTGTGCACACATCATATCACATGAGATGTTTTCGCGGTTTTTGTGACGTCGCGTGAGAGACAGGCGAAGTGAGGGTGGCCCGAAACTTTTTTGACCAATCCTGGCCTGATTTGAGAAATGCAATAGAAAAGTCGGGAATAGCTTTACGTTATAGCGCCACATTCTTCATCTTAGAGCGATCGGCGTGTCGGAAGTCACGTCAGGTTCGCGCTCTACAGGTGCACCGAACAAGTTTCTTAAAAATAAAGTTGTACTCTTGGGCTTTATACGTGCCTAACCCACGATCGGATTATGAGAGACGACGTAATGGGGTATGCCAAATCAATTTCGACCTATTGATGTTTTTTAATGCGCACCCGATACACGGTACACGAGCGATTCTTATTTCCTTCCGTCCTCATCGGAATGTGGCCGCCGCGGCTGGAATCGTAGCCGCGAACTGGAGCGGAGCAACAGACGGACATCGCCATGGGGTTGTCGCGGCTGGTTTAACAAGTAACTTGGGCATGTAGTAACCCGTATAGCTTAGTGTTTAAGGAGGCCTAGAATAACACAGAATGAGACTGCCGATATTTCGGTCCCTCGAATATGGGGCAGAGCTAAGTCGCTCATGCCGATGCTTACCGGCAGTGTGAAGGTAGAGAGATGCCCGTAAATGAGACGATGGTGAAATTATTTTTTTTTTCAGCGTGGCTTTCTACGGAACAACGGAAAAGTTTAGAGTGGGTTGATAATGCTCAGCATACGCTCGGCTCACCTATTTGCTCATTTGTGCAATACAGATTTAATATTGCTGGTGTGTTTGAGAGAAAGGTGCCGAAAATAGCGTATGGATGGATGGATGGATGCGAAACTTTAATAAGGTCCTGAGGTACGCGTAACAAGAATTGTTTTCATTCTGTTCCACAAGCAATGTAAATTCGAAAACGCGATTCGTTTATTGGCGCAAAATCCGCGTGTGCCGCATGATGGCTTAATCCACATGGTTTCTTAAGTGAATTGGGTTCAATACTGTGGTATAATATGTCTATAGAACAAATACATAAATGGGTGAGTTATAAAACACGCTGAGCGTCTCATCCCCAATGGCTTTTTCTGGCGTCCGCCATCGCAAGTCGTTGTCCTATAGTAAACTGGCACCAATGGATGCTTTGAAGTTACCTCCCGACCACGTACCAGCGTTTTCTGACACTATTGCCAGAATTTCCAACATACTTGGCTTGACGCAGTGTATTTACCCTCGCAATTGGGTGGGATGCATGTAGTGGCAAGCGCAGTAATCGCGGAACTTCGCACCCTGGAGACAGTTCAACGCCGTCGTTCCACAGGTGCGTGCATTGTTGCACACGTGCTTCTTCGCTATGGCATCAGGAAGTGTGATAGTGCGTGATAAAAAAAAACATGCATGTAAGTGGATTTGTAGCTGCTTTCGATTAAACGAGCAAGGCACGAGTTAAAAGTCGTGCGCCAACATTTTTATCTCCCACCTTTCAATGCCATGTGCTTTGTTTAGTTGGAAACACTCGCAGAAAATTGCACAGAGTAAGAATTTTGTAGACAGCCTGTTTTCAACACTTGAAATGGATGTGATCAATTTTCGAACATTTTTTTATAACAGCTAAAAAAACATTAATCTTATTGCCGTTTAATTTTCCAAAATGTTTGAAGGCCTATAGATGTATATTGTCATGGAGGCCGATGTGTCAGTGATTATCACACCTACATTCGTGCCGTCAAAAAATATATTTGTGACGGAGTATTTGACATTCCAGACCGTAACGTTTACTGCGGAGAACAATGACTGACTGTCGATTTCACTCGTGAAAATTCTCGAGCGAATAACACGGCTCTGTACCCCTCAGTACAAGAGACCCTTTTCGCTTAACTGCAGCGCACGCCATGGGCACGAGGCCGCTATTTTGCACGTTCGGCGTCCACAAGCAGGACTACACGAAGATCGACGTGGGCCCCTGCGACTACGCCTTCATCCCTTTCTACGCGCGTGGCAAGGACACGTTCATTGACGACAGCGACCCGGTCACCACGAGTTTGATCAACAGGGCGGCCGCGTCGACGAATACGTCCTTCGTCATCAGCGTCCCCAGCGCGCAAGTCCTTTGCCTCCTTCCATTTCACTGTATTCTGTGAACACGTCACAACCTAGGCAGGGCTAGAAGGGCATAGTTCAAGCTGAAAGTGAACATGATCGTAGTTCGGAGCACTTCGAATTTTTTTTTTGTTTGGAGGGTTGTGCAGTAAAATATATCTGCTGGGTGTTACAGCTAACACGGAGCATGAAGAAAAAAGAAAAGAAGAAAAGAAAGCATTCAGGGCGCATGCAATTTCCTAAAGTAGTATCTAGTTCATTTTACATTCCCCTTAAGTAATCGTGAGGGAATAATTAACAATTATTTCATTCATAACTTTATGTGCTCACTGTGACTGCAAGGTTTGTAGATCACATCTGAAAACACAACTTTCAAATGCTTGCGACACACAATTTCCAGCGTAACTATTCTTTCCGCATTAGTAGAAAAGGTCGTGGCAGTGGCGCGCAAGGAGTGGACCTCGGCAACGTTTTTTAGAAATTTTGTTGGCTTTCTTTCGCCAATAAAAAAAAGCTCTACATACGTTTACACATGGCAAAAAAACTGAAGCTGGTGTTTTTTATTGTCGGATACATATCGCCTATTGATATTGTGGCAGTTTAGGTTTTAATAAAGAGTTTGTTAGGAATTAATACTGATTACTCAGCTACTGCGAACACAAAAATGCCGAAGGCTTCTTCAGGAAGCTTGTTACAGTAGAAAGTTGGTCTCATTGGCTGCAATTAAAACTTACTCCATGTTGGCTGCCACGCCCGGCATAATTTTGCACCTGATATCGTGTCTGGGCTGGGCGGTACTTTGCTTAGTGAGGAGCGGGACATTTCATTTACGGGCAGGAAAAAGCGTCTTCCATCTACTCGTAGAATTCGGGAGGAATATGAATGCATGGGCACATGTATTCTCTCTCACGGCGTGGGCGTAGGTTTCAACCGACAAGGACAAAAATAGAAAATCTGAGATCATTTATCAACCTATTTTTTCCATCTTGACATCTGCGAACGTGAGCCCATCGAGTCGCCGTGCCATTATATGGAGACGCAGCTTTCGTTGGAATGCTCCGACTACTGACGACAATAAAAAAATCAATAAAAAAATAAAGAACCTCAAACAGAAAGCCTAATGCTAACGTAAACCTCAGCTGTCCAAAAAGAATGTGACGTGTCGCTTTAGTACGGCGATAACGAGACCAAGGGCAACCTAGGGGCCCTTTTATTTTATTCACAACCATATAAGCCAACAGGACGGAGAATTGTGCAAAAGCTCAGAGTTGCGCAGATGAGCGATTTGACGCTCTCCTCTTTATGACTGGGTGCTGCTAATAATTGGAATTTGTTGCGTGAGGAAGCCCTCTTTTCGAAACATCTAACACACCTATTTATCACTAATATTTCAGTATATTACATGTATTTTATGAAAGAGCGATATCCTCAATCAATTTTCAACTTATGAAGAATTGTCTCTGCGCGGCCGCAATTGTCCTGCACCAGGCACGTCTTTTTTTTTTTCTTCTGCAAAGCATGCACCGTGTGCTAACATTTATTAACGCCGTGTGTTAGGATATTTGTTACCTCAAGGGGGGTTCTATAATCAATGCGTGCTAACATATACAGCGACTTTTTCTGTGTTCTTTCATACCTTCGGAATGTAATAATAATGCTGATAGACCGAACTTGCTTCGAATCGCTGCCTCACTGCAGGAGCCACTCGAAAGTCATGGCAGATGTCACCAGCGTCACTGGCAAAAACAAGGTGGAGCTTTACTGGACGAAAAAGAACATCTACCATTATGCGGTTTTCGACATCGGCGTCATGAAAAATGAAACTGGCCAAGAAAAAACGATCGTGGAAGCAGCGTTCAGTTTACTGAGGGTGAGCACGCAACGGGAAGTTGTTCAGGCCGACGGTTAAATCGGTTGATTTGGTGAGGAATCGTGATGTATAAAAAAAGCAGGCATACAACAACGCCTAACACAGAGGAAGAATTAAGATGGCCCATAAATTTAGGTGTGCCTTGTTCATGTCATTTTACGGCATTCTTATTTTTGACATGAAGCGCATGGGTCATCGTCGTCACCCCCCCCCCCTCGCCCCCATGAAAGAAATTAACTGACGGCGAATAACGTAGTCATGGAAAGTTTTAGCTTGCAGGAATTCGTTCCCCGTGCAAAATAAACAGTAATGGCGGCGGTCACCTTAAAAAACCGCACATGAAAAGACGCGACAAGCTCATTCCTGTGGAAGAGTCGTTTTAAAGATATACATGTGGGCTTACAGAGGGTAAGCTTGGGGGCAAGTGCAGATATTTTTCGCGGTACTAAGAGTGCGGTTTTAGGTTAACCCATTTGTGAAGATCATCCAGTACTAGTTGGCCTCACCCCGGTATCCTTTAAATTTGTTATCTCGCGCAGTACGATGGTTGCCATGGAAATATAACACGAGGGAGGGTGGCACATTGAATGCAAAGACGAGAACAATGTTTTGTCACCCTATTTTATACTTTAGCAGAAACCCGAATGCCTTACATTGCAGGAAAAACGAGAACAAGTTGAAAGCCGGAGCCGGGCTCCGGCCTCCGGCTTTCACCTTGTTCTCGTTTTGCTCATCGTCTTCAATTTCCGTCTCCGCCCTTGCCCATTTTTTCCATCAATTACATTGTATGTAGCAACTCTGGAGCAGTAAACTGGATGGCAGTTTTTTTTTCCTCGGTCAAACACGTACGACTCACAGCGTTGTTAAACTCGAGCAACTGAATGATGAATATGGTTTTGTGTTGTTCACGGGCCAAGTGTCGCTAAAGAGCGCCAGAACTCGAGGAGCTATACTAGTGGGCAGAGATGCACAGGAGGACCAACTTTTCTCTCACACAGACAGTGGGAGAGCGGTATTTCCCGTACCACTGAATGTACTAATGTGTAAAGAATTTGAGCCCGAATCACGTATTGGCAAAAATAACATAGATCTTGTTGAATAATTTACATCTAAAAACCCTCTAATGAGTTTTATCGCTAAACAGAGTAGCTGTGATGACAAATTTGGAGATCAGGTAGTGTGACATATTGTAGCTGTAATATGACTGAGCATTTCCCTTATTTCTAACGAAGAACACAGACGAAGGCAATAACGCGCCTAAGTGAGCTACTTGCAACATGTTTTGGAAGCGAACATCGCCAAAAGCTAACAAGAATAAACATTACATGCCTCAATAAAAAAAAAGGAAAACATTGCAGAGACACAATTTTACCCGGGTGGCGTTTTTCGTGTGGTTAATGTCGACCACCTGCCGCGTTGAGCCGGCGATTTGACATATGCTAATGGTGATGACGTTCTAAATGAGTCTATGTACGGCAAAGAGAGAGTAACCCAATTGTTACAAGCCAGGGCAACAGAGGGCCGCGAAGGGAGGCTTTTTCTTGTGTAAAAGTAACTTATATTGTATAAAAATCCCTTAAGAAAACAAGTAATTCCTCTTTATATATTTAGGAATATATTGTTTCCAAGTGGTTCCAGCCACATGCTACGACATTAACCACAAGGATATGAAATAACCCCAAAACAAGCGAAAAAATACAGCAGATACAAGCTGAAGTTCGTCGTTAGAAAAAGTTTCGGTTCGCGCTAGTCAGTGACTCAGGATGACAAACAAACAGTTCAAAACGGAAAAGGGGCAATCAAAACACTGGCCCGTTTATTTTCTTTGTCTAGCGCAGTTTCCACTCGGCACTTGTTACTTTGTTACCATGAAAGGCACCGCGAAAGAAATTCTGCGAGGTTGTATTCATGAGGCAGTGAACTTCAGTACAATACAGCATCGAAAACCGACAGTGTCGTTTGAAGATGGTAAAGCGATGATCACTTGATCTAGTGAATTATGTTGTACTTTCGCTGCATAACTTATCTTCGGTGTACTTGAGAGAGAAGATTAGCTGGGTTCATTTTAAAGATCAGCTTCATCTGCGTACCCTACTAGAATTTGGTGACCGTGGCAGCTGTTTTTCTGTCGAATCGCAGCATGCGTCAGTGGTGCGTGCATCTGTTTTCATTAGGCATCAGACGCAAAACTGAAACTGCTGAATAATAGTCAAGCTTACGTCCTACGCATCGTACACGCCTTTCCGCATACGATTCCCCTCGAAATGGTTCTCTCGGTAGACATAAAACATTGCCTCCATCTCCGTGACATCACGGCCTAGATGTCTCACAGTAGCCGTTCACACGGATTGCTGTTCATATTTCGGCGTAGCTTGTGAGCAGTGCCCTGCGCAAACATAAAGATTGCATGACATTTATGTTAGGGCCCTTTTGGTTTATCGGCACAAACAATGCACGAGATTAAACGCTGTGCAGAACGACTATAAATATGATTGCTTGCACCGCATGTATTTTTTGTAGTGCTTAAGTTAACCTGCTGAAGAAGGCTTCGCTTCACATAAATACCAACCAGATGTGTTGTATCTGTCTAACTTATTTCTTTTGTTCACAGGAATTCAGAAATCTGCAGCAGGCTCTCAAGAAAAGCAATCCATCACAGCCGAACCCCGATCGCGGTTTTATCGTGGCGAGCTTCTACCTATGGCCAGGCGCCGAAACTACCCCGCTTACGGTGTTCACCGAAAACGTTGTGTGAGTATACAAAGACCAATGCTTCCGAAGTTGGTTCTCAACGCATAGCAGACTGTGAAAATGTTCAGATGGAGCGAGTTTATGAGCATTCACTTTACCCAATAGCGCCGAGCGTACTTTGAAAAGTAGGGTACGCTTTTCATTTGTAAATATAATAAAGACAAAACACATACTGTTCCTTGGTACGCTATATCGCTAAGAAAGGTCCTCCAAAGACGACCGCACTGTAGTTTTTTGTCAGCTGCATGATGTCTCTGATCTATTCATCGAGGAACTTGGAAAAATGCTGAACAGTGCAGAAACATAGTTCCAGCGCACATTTGAACAAGGACGAGGCGAGAAAGACAACACGGCCTCGTCCTTGTTCAAATGTGCGCTGGAACTATGTTTCACAATGCTAATCATAACCAACTAGCCCAGCTGTCCATACTTAGGAACATTGCAGGTGCTGCTCTACATGCAGCTTCTTTATTTTTTGTCAAGCGTAGCATTCGCTTCTCGAAGTTGTTGAGTAAGTTTTAGAAAATCAGAGCGTAAAGGATGGACGCATGACTTTCCATATAAATAGATGTTTGTACTGTCGCAATAAAGTGAATGCAGGTGTACGTTGTAAAGTACCCTGGGCTTATGTGTATGCTGGAGGGGTGCGCTTTATCTCGAAGCACACACGCTGTTTTTTTAACTGTATTTTGCAAAATATTTTTTTGCTATCTACAAGAACTTCAGAGACTGTTGCAGTAAAGAAATGTATTTAGAATTACATTACCATTGCTATGATTCCTCCTGGTTTCTTTCTTGCTACCGACAAAGATAACGATGCTCTTGTCTTAGTGAATAAGGTAGTGAGCAATGTTAGGCCAAATTTGGATGAATAGATGCCACTTAGATAACCTATGAAGAATATTTAAAGACAAACATGATTCATGCATTCTTTATTGCAAATTGTAAAATGAGTGGGAGGGAACAGAAAACAACAAAGACTGTTTGCGTTTCTATGCCAATCGCGATGAGTTATGCAATAAAAGTTGGGCAAACCACACTGGCGAACCAGACGTACACCCAAACTTTTGAAATGACACAAAATTTTAACGAAATCGACACGTCGCAACCATAAAACAGGATTGTAATGCAAGAACCGACTGTAACTGGAGACGATGTCCGTAGTCTCTTGAAGGTTTCAATAACCACTGAACAAAATGTTGAATGCTTTAGTTTTTAATGACTGTAATAATAATAATAATAATAATAATAATAATAATAATAATAATAATAATAATAATAATAATAATAATAATAAAAATAATAATAATCACCATAAGCCTGGTTACGCCCACTGCAGGGAAAAGGCCTCTCCCATACTTCTCCAACAACCCCTGTCATGTACTAATTGTGGCCATGTCGTGCCTGCAAACTTATTAATCTCATCCTCCCACCTAACTTCCTGCCACCCCCTGCTACGCTTCCCTTCCCTTGGAATCCAATCCGTAACCTTAAATGACCATCGGTTATCTTCAGTCCTCATTACATTCCCTACCAATGCCCATTTCTTTTTTCTTGATTTCAACTAAGATGTCACTAATTCTCGTTTGTTCCCTCACCAAATCTGTTCTCTTCTTATCCCTTAACGTTACACCCATCATTCTTCTTTCCATAGCTCGTTGCGTCGTCTTTAATTTGAGTAGAACTCTTTTCGTAAGCCTCCAGGTTTCTGCCCCGTAGGTGAGTACAGGTAAGGCACAGCTATTATACACTTTTCTCTTGAGGGATAATGGCAGCCTGCTGTTCATGATCTGATAATGCCTGCCAAACATACCGCAGCTCATTCTTAATCATCTGATTATTTCGGTCTCATGATCCGGATCTGCCGTCACTACCTGCCCTAAGTAGATGTATTCCCTTCCCACTTCCAGTGCCTCGCTACCTATTGTAAAATGCTGTTCTCTTCTTAGACTGTTAAACATTAGCAGGGAAGAAGTTTGGGCGTGTTGGTGGTATGCATTCAGACTGGGATACATAGCGCAAAAAAAATTACACAGGGACAAGCAGAACACAGGACGAGCGCTAACTTTCAACAAATGATTTATTGCAGCTGGTGAGTATATATATACTCACTGGGACGCCACTACAATAGAGCAGACTGAAGGGAAGGAGGAAAAGACAGTCATGTGACTACTATGCCCAAAAATTCAAGCTCTTTCCTTGATAAAAATATAGACGGCGTGCTAACGCACTCTTCACCTGCTCTGGCTATCTCAGCTGCTTCCACAATTTCCCTCGGGGAAATTGTGGAAGCAGCTGAGATAGCCAGAGCAGGTGAAGAGTGCGTTAGCACGCCGTCTATATTTTTATCAAGGAAAGAGCTTGAATTTTTGGGCATAGTAGTCACATGACTGTCTTTTCCTCCTTCCCTTCAGTCTGCTCTATTGTAGTGGCGTCCCAGTGAGTATATATATACTCACCAGCTGCAATAAATCATTTGTTGAAAGTTAGCGCTCGTCCTGTGTTCTGCTTGTCCCTGTGTAATTTTTTTTTTTGCGCTATGTATCCCAGTCTGAATGTTAAACATTAATTTAGTTTTCTGGAGATTAATTTTTAGACCCACTCTTTTGCTTTGCCTCTCCAGGTCAGTGAGCATGCATTGCCATTGGTCCACTGAGTTACTAAGCAAGGCAATATCATCAGCGAATCGCAAGTAACTAAGGTATTCTCCATTAACTTTTATCCCCAATTCTTCCCAATCCAGGTCTCTGAATACTTTCTGTAAACACGCCGTGAATAGCATTGGAGAGATCGTATCTCCCTGCCTGACGCCTTTCTTTATTGGGATTTTGTTGCTTTCTTTATGGAGGACTACGGTGGCTGTGGAGTCGCCATAGATATATTTCAGTATTTTTACATACGGCTGCTCTACACCCTGATTCCGCAATGCCTCCATGACTGCTAAGGTTTCTACAGAATCAAACGCTTTCCCGTAATCAATGAAAGCTATATATAAGGGTTGGTTATATTCCGCACATTTCTCTATCACCTGATTGATAGTGTGAATATGATCTATTGTTGAGTAGCCTTCACGGAATCCTGCCTGGTCCTTTGCTTGACAGAAGTCTAAGGTGTTCCTGATTCTATTTGCGATTACCTTAGTAAATAGTTTGTAGGCAACGGACAGTAAGCTGATCGGTCTATAATTTTTCAAGTCTTTGGCGTCTCCTTTCTTATGAATTAGGATTATGTTAGCGTTCTTCCAAGATTCCGGTACACTCGAGGTCATGAGGCATTGCGTATACAGGGTGGCCAGTTTCTCTAGAACAATCTGTCCACCATCCTTCAACAAATCTGCTGTAACCTGATCCTCCCCAGCTGCCTTCCCCCTTTGCATATCTCCCAAGGCTTTCTTTACTTCTTCCGGCGTTACCTTTGGGATTTCGAATTCCTCTAGACTATTTTCCCTTCCATTATCGTCGTGGGTGCCACTGATACGGTATAAATCTCTATAAAACTCCTCAGCCACTTGAACTATCTCATCCATATTAGTAATGATATTGCCGGCTTTGTCTCTTAACGCATACATCTGATTTTTGTCAATTCCTAGTTTCTTCGTCACTGCTTTTAGGCTTCCTCCGTTCCTGAGAGCATGTTCAATTCTATCCATATTATACTTCCTTATGTCAGCTGTCTTACGCTTGCTGATTAACTTCGAAAGTTCTGCCAGTTCTATTCTAGCTGTATGGTTAGAGGCTTTCATACATTGGCGTTTCTTGTTCAGATCTTTCATCTCCTGCGATAGCTCACTGGTATCCTGTTAACGGAGTTACCACCGACTTCTATTGCACACTCCTTAATGATGCCTACAAGATTGTAGCTCATTGCTTCAACACTAAGGTCCTCTTCCTGAGTTAAAGCCGAAAACCTGTTCTGTAGCTTAATCCGGAATCCCTCTGTTTTCCCTCTTACCGCTAACTCATTGATGGGCTTCTTATGTACCAGTTTCTTCCGTTCCCTCCTCAAGTCTAGGCTAATTTCTGTTCTTACCCCCCTGTGGTTACTGCAGCGCACCTTGCTCAGCATGTCCACAACTTGTATGATGCCAGGGTTTGCGCAGAGTATGAAGTCTTTTTCATTTCTAGTCTCGCCATTCGGGCTCCTCCACGTCCACGTTCGGCTATCTCGCTTGCGGAAAAAGGTATTTATTATCCTCATGTTATTTTGTTACGCAAACTCTACTAATAACTCTCCCCTGCTATTTCTAGTGCCTATGCCATACTCCCCCACTGCCTTGTCTCCAGCCTGCTTCTTGCCTACCTTGGCATTAAAGTCGCCCATTAGTATAGTGTATTTAGTTT
Source organism: Dermacentor albipictus (assembly GCF_038994185.2). Lineage (NCBI taxonomy): Eukaryota > Metazoa > Arthropoda > Arachnida > Ixodida > Ixodidae > Dermacentor > Dermacentor albipictus. Next base: position 126,288,977 of record NC_091822.1, on the reverse strand, counting down.
TCAGTCTACCCATCGCCGCTTCCACGTCTTCATAGAAGCTTTCGACTTCGTGCTCATCATGACTGGATGTAGGGGCATAGACCTCTACAACCTTCATTTTGTGCCTCTTATTAGGTTACACAACAAGACCTGCCACACTCTCGTTAATGCTATAGAATTCCTGCATGTTATCAGCTATATTCTTATTAATCAGGAATCCGACTCCTAGTTCTAGTGTCTCCGCTAGGCCCCGGTACCTGGTGTACACGAGGCACGGTACCAGGCACGTCACGGCACGGTACCACGGCACGGTACCACGTGCCGTGGTGCCGTGGTAACACCAGGCACGGTACCACGTGCCTGGTGTTTAGCTCTGTGTATGCTTCTTTTAGCCTCCTAACTTCACTGAGCCCTATCATATCCCATTTACTGCCCTCTAATTCCTCCAATAGCACTGCTAGACTCGGCTCACTAGATAATGTTCTAGCGTTAAACGTTGCCAGGTTCGTATTCCAATGGCGGCCTTTCCGAGAATGACTGTATTCATCGCAAATTATCGCGTCTATATCTGCGTCAACTATAGATTTGCGTTGCGCGCGCCTCTCAGAGCAACAGCAACGCCCTTCCTTGCTTACTAGATGGAGTCATGTTACAGGCTTGAGAAGTAAAAACACCTCCATAACAAAGAATATTTTCCACTAAAATGCTAATTTTGCAACGGGATGGTTATGCGGGCTTGCGCAAACTTTCTTTTTAGTCAGCAATGCAGACCATTTTGTTTTTAGAAGCTCCAAGATATAGCATATACATTTCGTGACCTACAATAGGTTTTGCTCTCATAAAGCCCCAATATACTTTATGAAGAACACTATCGTAGCACTTCAAAAAATAAAGTGCCACTCACAAAACTCACATTGTATTTACAGTGTGAAAAGATTGTCCGACAAGAAAAATCAACAAAATGTGACTGGTAGACTTTTCTTGGGCCTTAATGGTTTAGCAGAATGATGGATTGTACTTTAACCTTGCGGTATTACCCTTCTGCTTCGCTGATTTTTTGTAAAATGGATGAAGTAAAGAGCTTCGGCAAGACGTGTGCGGTGCGTAGGTCATAGCAGCGTTCAAAAGTGTAAAGGCTCTTTCAGTGTTACAAATTTTCGCTCAAATATTGATAAAATATCTCTAAAACATGTGTGCCCCGTTCCTGTGCATGCCAAACAAAATTTCCTGTGCGTCACGATGATTGCTGAGAAAGAGTGGAGCAAATTCCGCCGAAAATTTACGGCGTATTTTTAATCAAGCACGGCTTCTTTTTTGTACTCCCTGGCATGGATAAGACATAACGCCCTCAAAAGCTATCGAATGAAATATGCTTGATTACTGCGAATGGAATTTAAAGGTGGTCGAAAATATATCCTGCTGCGCACTACTTGACGAAAGCTAGCAAAATTAGTGAGCTGTTCAATACGGATGCAAGAGTGCCTGTGAAAAAGCAGCGGAAAATTTTCGTCGAGTGTATTGTTCGAGCGCTTTCGCATTCTGTGGAAGCCTATATAAGCTATATTATTACAAACCGTTTGCGCTTCTGATGTGACGCTGCGATCACACAAGTCTTTTAAACGCGAACCTAACCCAAACCCAAACCGATATAAGTGATTGCAGAACCAAGAGCCCCGGCTGCTAATTTCATGGAGCCGCTCCATTTATGTTCGTTTTTCTTGCACTGAGGTCGCGAATGTTGGCAAATTCCGTCTACAAGAAGCTTGATAGCATGCACTGTGCGTTGTGAAGGAACAAAAATTCCGTTAGAAGTACCCAGGTGCCGCAAGAAAATTCCAAAATTTCGTTTTCGTCGTTGCACTACTTTTCGAGTGCAGCAGTCACTCGACGCTTAGTTGCAAGGAAATTTTACGACGTGTCCTCATTAATTTGATGCACAGCTAGAACTCAGAAGGTGCGCTTTGAACAACGACACAATCAAATGATTAAGCTGTAAAAGAACGAAGAAGGTTAGCGACTATATAGCCGTCGTACTGTGACCATATGGTATCTTGATGGTCGCTGGCTGGACGGTCGACCGCAAGCCTGCTTCCGGGGCAAACGAAGACGCGGAATTCCCCACAACGACTATGGCGCAATCTTGGGTTTGAGGTGCGAGGTACGACGGAAAGCGCGTTAAGGTGAGCGCAGACTCATGGCAGCTTGATGCGCGGCGTCTTCTCTCGCGAGCAAGAGGGCTGGAGAGCGGGGAGATGAGCAGGAGGGGGGAAAATGGAGGGAGATAGGTTAGCTTGCATCTCCTTATCTCCGTCCGCGGCTGTACATGGCGCTGCTAGGCGCGCCCGTACGCGCCCCAACTTAGGGGTGATTTGTGGCGGGTGCAATGCTTGGTCGACCCGAGATGGCTGATGGATTTGAGTGCGCTGTGTTCCCGGGCACCAATAGTTCGCTTTGAAGCGAGAGACAGCACGAAGGGGAATTAACAAGCCGCTGCTGCCGCTATTCGTCACGTCAGCGTAGTGACAGCGAGTGTTAGTGGTCATCGAGCGAGATATGTTCTTGTTTGGCCGTACGTGTCGTGGCACCATGCCCTGTTAATTTAATTAGTAAGCGAACATTTACTGCAATTCATATGGATGATTAAACTTCGAGCCCTGCTTCGTGTAGTTCTCTAATAATTTGCTATCACTGTCGAGCATTGTGGGGAGAAAGTGGCACTTCTTTCTTTTTGAAGTCGCAGAATACCCCAATATCATTAGCATCGCAGCCTAAGTGCACGAACAAAGCAATCAAAGCAGATCTTAGTTTCGTGCCATATTGTAATGTCACGCGCCGGGCGGAAGCTCGCACTATTCCGTAAACTTTTCGGCTTCCCACCAGGTTACGTTAAGGTGTGTTCAGAATTCCAGCGTGTCAGGCCAACGAGAAGCCATCGCTGACTAAAATACGCTAGGGTTGTTTGAATGTCTCAATAAGTATGCTCAGTGTGCGGGCTAGTTAGGTATAGTACGAAAATGGTACTACGTTCAGAAGGGCAACACACGGCGCTGTATCATTTGTTGCTTTAGCTTAATGCGTGCAGTCAAGCGCCGTCATCGGCCATGACTGCTGCGAAGAGAGTGTGTATATATATATATATATATATATATATATATATATATATATATGTGTGTGTGTGTGTGTGTGTGTGTGTGTGTGTGTGTGTGTGTGTGTGTGTGTGCGTGTGTGTGTGTGTGTGTGCCTTTCACAGCGAGCAGGCGCCAGGTGTCGCCCGCTGCTCCACTAGCGTTACGTCAAGACGCCGGGGATGGCTTAGTACTATGCCCACATTCACCTAAATTGTGGAACAACAGATGGAAGCTGTGCTCCGTCGATAATTACAAAGATTGTGTCAGACACTTGAAAGTGCGGTATGAGACTGTGTGCGTCCTTCGTCCGCCTCATCTGCGCAACGAGCGCGCGTGTTTACGACCGTTTGTTATGGGGACCTTTTAACCAGGTCTGCTGCCAGCGCTAAAAATCCAAATTACCAGGCTAACACCTTCTGTAGAAACAGTCCAGCATTACCGCCACCGCGCCTGGAACAATATGTCACGGATCGTTGAACATGAAACGGACGAAAGTGATGGCTACGTCCGCACTGCGCAAGCGCGACTGACTTTACAGCTTTACGACTTACAGCAGCTTTACGGGCTTTACTGTGAAGCCAAACGTCGAATAATATAGGTGGGCACCGCGAGTTTTCTTGCCGCGTCCTGAATCAAACAGCAGGCGAGCGATCGCTCAGCCACTCGCCACATTTTTGTCCCCGCGTACGTGAACACACATTTATTTGCGGGGTAAACAATCAGAAAACCTTTCTCAAATTTACTTATAAGCCGTGGTTGGAGCAGGTAGCTAACGGGCATATTCTGCGCGCGCGCACACGGATATTCCGGTCCCAAACGAAGATGTAGCTTATGCAGTCAACGACGAGGACAGTTCCGCGGATGCGTAACAGCCTCAGATATCTAACACTATAAAGGCCAGAAAAATAGAAGGAAAAGTAAAGGTCAGGCTGCCGCATTAGTCGCCCTCATATATTAGGCTTGCACACAATAACATTGCAATACAGATTGACAATTCCTGCTTACATAAACCTCCGCAGATTCAACCAAAGTACTGTTTCGTCTACGTGCTCACTGCTCACCGCGGTGACCGAAATAGCGGTTGTGTGAACCGTGCCATGCGACTCCCGTTGCCATCGCAGGCAAGTGTGAAAACACCGATTAGCAGGCGTTAAACAAGTGGGAGTGTCACCTTGACAAATAGGGCGACGGTCATGGCTATAATGCTGCAACGTGCAACATGCTCCCACGTTTTTCACGCCCGTGGCAAGTACACATGTACACAATGCGCTGTATACATATACCGGCGTGCGAAATCTCAGCACGTCATCCTCGCAGCTGTTTATTTCGCTCCCTACAGGCTAAGCCTAAAGCTCTGCTGTTGGCCTGCGACAGTTCAGTGCTGGTTCCCCATAACAAATAAACGACAGAGCTTTCCTGCTTCAGACAGAGCTACCCCCCCCCCCCCTCCCACTTCCCGGAATATAGAAGAGAGACAGGAAAGTTTGCGCTTGATGACGCTGGTGGAACTCTCAAAGCAAGGCTGTGGTACATTGTGTAATTCGCATTCGAATGGTGGTCGCATTTCGCAGAGTGCATGGCGTAACGGAAGTCTGAATGAAAAGAGCTATTCCTGCAATAGGACGCAATTGGTTTGAAGTGCTGGTGGTGGTCGTGGCGATGTAGATGATCTGTATTTGTTGCAGGAGACTCCCTCTGGACGCCATCATTATCCTGACGCACCTGACGGTCGACGAACACGAGGCGGGTCTGCCGTGTGTGATCACGGGAGGGGCGCCTTACAGAGTGTTGAACGTTACAAACATTTTGGGCATGGTGAGACATTTCTGCAACCTCCTAGTGTCGTCGGCCGAACCCAAGTACTGAATGCAACAAATTTATTCTGACCCACTCAGTATGCGGGGTGTATTTTTTTTAGCTGCATCAAACTTCAGAAAATCGATATTGGAAGTTCCGTAAGTCGCAATGTAGAACACAGGGCAATAAGTAAGCATAGAGTGAATTTTTTAAATGGTGGTGACAATATCAGGAGACCAGGCCCATAGGCGTTTGATGCCATAGTGATCGTCGGCGAAGCGCAAACGTACGAAAAAGTTACGCCTCCACGTCGAAACGGCAATGCATGCATTGAGGTCATGTTGGTCTCACAGACGAACCCGTGTGGTCCATCGAGCCGATACATGCAAAAATAATCAGAGTCTTAGACAATATACACTGAAAGTAATGGCCGGACTCCGCGATCAAAAGAGCCATTTGAACAATAAATCAAGTGACCTAATCAAGAAATTTCGAGCCACTCTATTTCGACCTTCGTTTTATCTCGGGAAGTTTTAGGTGCCAAAACCACGATTTTATTATGAAGCACGCTGTAGTGGGGGACTCTGGAAATTTGGACCAGCTGTGGTTCTTTACCGTGTACCTAAATCTAAGTACACGGGTGTCTTCGCTTCCATCAAAACGCGGCCGCTGTGGCCGAGATTAGATCCCTCTACCTCGTGCTTAGCAGCCTAACACCACAGCCACTAAGCAACCACGGCGGGTTCATTTGGGAAGCACCCTTCTCAGGATTTGTCAAGTTGTTCAGTCTAGAAACATTCCTGACCTTGTATGAAAATGAAGCGAAAAAAAAAAAACAAAACCGACAAGACTTGTAGATGCTGGTATCTAGTTGGTATCTGGCGTCCCTGCAGCTCAGTCATTTTTCCAGTTGCTTTGGGCAATTCTGGCGTACAGAAATACGGAATTTGGTTTTTGTTCATTGTAAAAAAAAGAAAGAAAAAGTCGTTCAAGGAGGCATTCCCATTCTGACAGTGAAACAGCCAAACAGCCTTCATTCAGCGCTCTTGAAGAATGCTGGCCCCAATATTACTGCGCAAGGCACATGCTGGGCACACATGAAGACAGAACACCGCATGTCTCATTGCACACGCTTGAAGTGGAAGAATGCAAACTAGCATGGCTGAAGGGGTGCAGTAACTTCATCAGTTATTCTCAGGAGATTGATGACGGCTGTCGCGACTACCTGCCTTAAATATTACTCTTCCTTGGACGCTCTAAGTCAATTAATTTACGTAATTTCCCCTATGTTGTTCTTGGTGTCAGTGTTTGTTGGCTTCTTATGATATAACTACTAAAAAAATCGGGTCCCTCGGATAATCCCCTTCTTTCTACTGTATTGAATAACGAGGGTGTTGAATCCGGCAACGCTGATGCCTTCACGTAGCATGTGTGGGTTTATTGACCAGTCCCCTTCACCCAAAAAGGTCACGTTCTCATGACACCTGCGGCGAAAGTTGTGGGTTCGGTCTCGACCTGCGGCAAGTTGTTTTTTTTTTCATCCGCTTTCCTTTCCATTCATTTATCGTTTCTTTATTTTATTTGTTGAGAACAAGCAATTTCCCCTATGTTGTCCTTTGTGTCAGTGTTTGTTGGCTTCGTATGATACTATGGATGTGAGATACAAATAAATCCAAGTCTGCGCAGTGAATTCTTCGTGACATTATTTGGTCGTGATTTCTAAGTAATTGGCAAAACCTTCTTGCTCTAGGAAATTAAGCCGATCTCAGCATTTCATCTCCGCAAAAAGATTTTCCTTTTCTAATTGTGTCGAAATTAAAGAAGACAATAGGCACATGCCTTCAAGCATGTATCAGTGGGATTGTTGATACGAAATATTACGTGTAATAACTATATGCGCCATTCAACATGTACAAGCAGCGAACAGCCTACAGCAGTCCGCAGCCCGTCCCATTCTGTAGAGGCAGGTAGCAAGTTTCAATAAACATGCATTTCTTTTGTGACGAAAGTTCATTACCAGAAGACATCTGAAACAATCTTGGCGCAGAACCTAATAAACAAGCTTTACATGGCACGTAAAATGGATAAAATTAACATAAAAGAGCGGTCCACGTTGGCGAACAATTATCACAATAATATTTCTGACTGAAGAACAAATATCGAAATCAAGCTCGCTCGGCTGCAGTCTAGAAAAAAACGAGCTACCATTCTGCGCAACCGCATCGATAAGCACCTCAGAAGCGTGCCCTATGCACCAGCGGATCACAGTGGTCTGCTGACGTTCAATGTACCGGTCTGAGCCGGCGCTTTCCTGAAAATTCCCGTTGCCATAGAATCAGAGACCGCAGAGCATTCGCTCTTCCATGGCACTGTGACCGGGTTGAAACCAGCCACGCAGTCACCACGGATGTAGGTCGTCCTCTACGCACAACCAGCCCACCGACGTGTTGTACAGGCCAAAGTGACGCTGGAGCTCTTCGTCGGTCGTATTGACCTTTGCCTCCACTCGAAGCAAAGACCCGAGCTGCTGCTGCCGCCGCCATGACAGTTACGAGTTCAATTCATGGGCTTTCGCAGTTGGCGAGTATCGCCCGAGTTGGCTTGTCAGTCAAAAGCATAGGCCACGCCCCGCGCGTAGGATGCCACTATTGTGCGCGTACACTGTATATGATTAGGCCACACCCAACGTGGTTGCCGGCTACAACAAGGCACTGGTGAGAGACAGCAACAAACGTGAACTTCAAATTATAACACTTACAATTGGGGAATATGCTATCGCTGATGGAGCTGGCCCCACGATCGAAAAGACATCTAGCGTCGACTGTTCCTTGTTTCTTTATCTTTCGGACTGCGAAGGAACCTCAACACTAGAACTTGTGTCTTAACCATGTAGCACATACCAAATGGCTGTCGGCACATCACTGCAGCTGCTTGCAATGTGTTAGCCACGGCGGACAACGATGACGAAGCGATGCCGGAGAGCTCATCCCATTCTCAAATGGCAACGTATGATTTCTGTCTCTTGGGATTATCGACCTGTCATCGGTGATGCGTCTGCTACCCAGTGTCCCGTACGCATCGAGCGTCGACAACCACTCGCTCCTCGATCGTGGTCTCGCTCATGGAAGTTTGGGAAGGGGATGGGGTGGGAATGGCTAGGTAGATGCCGCTTTAGCAGTTGCAGACCAATTAGTGAGGGTATGTTCTCACTGAGAATTCGTTTTAGTGTTGAACATTCACTGGCAGTCGATAGCGACGTTCGAAGTTCATAGCTCGGCGGTGCATATTGAAAGCTTGCCCACATGGCCCCTAGTTCTTCCGTTGCCGACTTTCCCGCCACTGGTGGTGTGTCGAAGACGCTCTGCGAAGCGGGAAACCATGTGTTTCCCAAATGCGGGTGCGCCTCATCGACACGGGCCAACCATTGACGAAAAAAAACAACAACAACAACAATACTGACGCTAGCCATTACAGACTCTGTATCGCTCGCTATAATCCCGTTTCGAGGAAAACTTAAGCGACCGTTGAACGTGAAGCAAAGCGCCTCGTCCTCCATAGTACCTAGGCAAAGCCACACTTATAAGCAAGATTCCCCAGCGGGAAATCCGCACATTTCTCTCTGGGGAATTTATGGGTTCTAGTGAACGCGAAAAAGAAGTTCTCGTGCTATGAGCTTCTTGTCGCCCCTTTCAGCAGAAATTGATAAATTTTTCGTCATTCGCTCAGGCTTCGATCTTTGTCAGAGCTTGACTGCATATAAAAAAAACGTATTTCTTCAAACGAAATTTCAATAACAATAATAACAATAATATTTGTTAAGCTTTACCGTATCAAGAAAAAGAAATAAGTAAAAGAAAATCAGTGCTCTTGCACTCGGCGAAGAAGAACGACCAGCGAAGCCTTGTATGTGGGCCCCTTGAATGCGAACTGTCCATTGCGGTGCGTCAAGAGCCGTATGCAAATAAATGGAAGACACCCACTTTTCAGTGGGGCCATAACGAGGCTTCTGCATTCTCGCATCTAATCGACCTCCTCACAACGCCTTCCGTTCTGGCCAATTTGGATCCTTCTGCGCCTACCGAAATTCCGTACTGATGCCAGCGGTCACAGAATTAGCGCTGTACTGGCAGAACGCCAGCGCGGCCATGACCATGTTATCGCTTACGCCAGCAGGCTCCTCTCGCCCGCGGAGCGCAATTATTCCATCAGTGAGCGTGGGTGTCTGGCCCTAGTTAGGGCGGTTGCGAAGTTCCGCGCATTCTTATATGGCCGACCCCTTTTTTTGTCACAGACCATCACGCGCTTTGCTGGTTATGCTCACTGAAAGATCCTACAGGAAAACTTGGTCGCTGGGCCTTACGCCTCCAAGAATATTCGTATTCTGTCACCTACAAATCTGGCCGACTACACAAGGACGTTGACTGCCTGTCCGACTACCCGGTAGACGAGGCTGACGACGCCGACAGTAGTACCGCCAACGGCATTTTCTCTGTGTCTGCCTTGACTAACACCGCCGATGAGCAGTACCGAGACCTATCCCTGCGAGCGCTCATCCAGCATCTGCGCCCCACAACTACCGACGCATACGTTCGCCGATATGTCCTCTAGGGCGGCATTCTGTATCCAAGGAACTTCCTCCCTAACATCTCTGATCTTCTTCTTGTCGTGTGAAAACATCTACGACAGATTGTGCTCTTTGAGATGCATGACGCACCCACTGCAGGACATCTTGGTGTAACCCGCACATACGACCACGTCTGCCGCCGCTTCTACTGGCCTGGTCTCGCTCGTTCCGTCTGACGCTATGTTGCTGCCTGTGATCCCTGCCAGCTTCGGAAAACACCTCAGGTGCTACCTGTCGGTCATCTCCAGCAGATCACCGTCCCTGTTTAACCGTTATTTTTTGTTGGATTAGACTTCCTCGGTCGCTTTCCCAAGTCATCCTCTGGGAACAAATGGGTAGACGTCGCAACTGATTACGCCACCCGATACGCTATCCTGCGGGCTCTCCCTACCAGTTGCGCCACTGATGTCGCGGACTTTCTCTTGCGCTGCATTATCTTACCTCATGGCGCCCCGCGACAGCTGCTTACCGACCGTGTTCGTAACTTCCCCTGGAAAGTTATCGCCGACATTGTGCGTTCCTGCTCCATTCAACACAAGCTGACTACCTCATACCATCGTCAAACCAGTGGCCTGACAGAGCAGTTAAACCACGCTCTTACTGATGTGCTGTCCAAGTACGTTTCCAAAGACCACCACGACGGGGACATTGCCCTCCCTTCCTTACGTCACATTTGCGTATAATTCTTCCCGGCATGACACCGCCGGATTTTCTCCATTTTATCTACTGTACGGTACCGAACCGACCTTGCCCCTTGACACGGTACTTTCTACTGCTGCGATCTCAACAAGCGAGTATGCGCGTGACGCCATCGCCCTCGCCGACCATGCACGCCAGCTTGCCCGTACTCAACTGACGGCCTCGCAAACCACTCAGCAGCGTCAGTACAACGCCCGCCACCCTGGCGTACCGTTTTCGCCTGGTGCGCTTGTGCTCCTGTGGTCGCCTTCTTGTCACGTCGGACTTTCAGAGAAGCTTCTTTCGTGATACACAGGGTCCTACAGCGTGCTGCGCCAGGTGACGCCTGTGGCGTACGAAATTGCTCCTGTGCGTTCAACCTCGTCCTCTACTCTGGCATCTAGTGATGTCGTGCACGTCCGTAGGCTCAAGGCCTACTGCACTGCTTCCGAGTCCTGCCTTTAGTCGCTCCGGGACGGCGCTTTTGCCGCCGGGTATAGTGCTACGGAACACTTTTTGCGATGACAAAGAGGCGAGCAGGGTGAAGACGACGATGACTAGAGGCTTGCGCGGGCTGTTGCCTCTTGGCCAAGTGCGGCGTATTTCCTTTTAAATATACTTGTATATAGTTTCTCGTCTGCGTCTTCCTGCGTAACATATCAACATAACAAAATTTTATGCTGCTCCTTTACAGTAAAACAAATCAACTGTAATAATGCCCGCGTCATGCCACGTTCAGCAAGTATTTGCCACCCTCATACCGGCAACACCCATCGCTCAAAATCGTTGCTAGCGCGGGGCTCCACTTGCAGGCGACGAGCGAACGCGACCGCCATCCCCTCCGCATCGCTTGCCGAATTCGCGCGCAGGATCGTTTGCGTGAGGTTTATACTTCACTGACTGCTGTCTCGCAAACTCAGGCTTGCGACAAACTCGGGGATCCTGCATAGTATACCCCTGATCTTAAAGGGACATCCAAGGAGAATACTGTATATAGACGAAGGCAGGTCGGCAATTTTCGTATAAGAGCAATGCGAAAACCTGCCGTCAGTTTCGGCATGAGGATTATGCTTAGTGGCAACCACCAGGTGCCGAATCCGCCACTCTTTTCGTTCATAAGTGATTTTTGCTATTGGTTGGCGGCCTGCGCTAATAATATATCCAGCATCAGGATTGGCTAGCATTTTCTCTTTCGAACAATTCTTGCGTAATAGGCTTTGTGAATAAATGCCCTGGTTCTTTCGTCCGCAGAAAGATTGATGCGAGTTAGTCTGTCCGCAAGCGTTTTCTCGTCAGTGGGCTACCGGTCTACCGGAAGCAGTTACGTGAGCAACCGCCCTTGTGTCGCCATGTTGCTTAAACAAACAGAGAACAAGCTGATTAATGCCGTGACCCTCCATATTGTGCCTAACCCTAGCCTTGTGATTTTTTGAAATGCCACCCCAGTGACGCCGAAACGGGGGGGGGGGGGACACTAGGAGGGCGCCACTTTTCCAGAAGTTGTTGTTTGTTTTGGGTGCTTTGTTAACGTCACGTCCACTATATTTCATTGCACGTCATCGCACGTCATGCAGAAAATAAGAGGCGGGCATACAGCTGAAGCGGCGCCCAGCTGAGATTGTGCACGCTCTAGCACCAATAAGGGTAAAAGGACTGGGAATGTGGGCTGTCGCAGTAGACCGCTGGCCAGCATGCACTGCGCCGGGACCGAGCAATACTGGAAAACACAGGATGCTACAGCCTAACTAATGTTCTAAATCGTCGGTAGCGACATCATCACTAGCGTTAGGTACTTTTCCATCATAACTTCTTCATCGTGAACACTCAACAGAGTGAAACTTGTGTGATGTATTTCGCACATGCACGACGCAGAAGAACGGTTCAAACGCGTTGTAATTGGTCGTCACGAGATGTCACCACAGGCATTGCTACTGCCGTCCACGCACTCGGTAACGCGGCATTCCGCAAAACGTACATTTATGGATGGGCTAAAACTAACTCCAAACTGCTTGCTCCACCGAATGACCCTCTCTGTATCATCCGTATCCGTCTTTTTTCTTTCCCGCGCAGCAAGTTCTTATGGAAAGAATGGTGAAGCAGCAACAGTGGGTCACGAACACCACCTTAACCGTGTCTGTGTCCCTCTGCACACGCGTCTACATGC